>NC_026496.1:546289-549953 GCF_000328475.2 Mycosarcoma maydis
CCCGTGTGCGAAAGGCGACTTGGATGATGGTGGTGGTGGTATTGAAGAACCGTTTGTTTGAGCTTGTGACTGAGGGTGAGTTGCCGATTCCGTGCCAGTCAAACTTTTCCAGCCACATTCGTGAATGAAGAAAATTCCACGACAAATTTCTCAAGTTGCGCGTTGGTTGCGGAAGTCGGAAGTGGAATTTCTGGTCGCCGATCTCATCGGGGAAATTTTAATCGGGAAGCGCTGAATCGTGTGTCGATTGGTGATTTGCACTTTGCAATCACGAATGTCTGCGAGTTGAGTTGTGAATGGGTGTGGAAGAGAGAAAGAGAGAGGCTAACCGATTCGAGAAAAGGCAAGCCTGGATATCACGTTGACCACTTTCATCATTACCATCAACACCGATTGCGTCGACATCAAAAGATGAACGCGCCACTCACGCTGCATCGAAGTGGTGCGGGACCAAGCTCGTATTCGTCACATAGACCGTTGATAACACAGCAGCGACTTGTAGGAGCCTCGTCTTCGATACCTTCGCAATTCATCCACAATGAATTCAGTTTTGAGCAGTATATCAAGGATCACCTGAATGTCAAGCTAGATAACGATGCGCAAATCTGTCCAGACTACTCGGAAAGGCTTCAGTGTCCTCGCGGTGCGTCATGCCCCAGGCGGCATGTCAGGCCAAGCCATCTCAACTTCCTGCCCGCAGGATCTACGGCGCTGCGAGATCCGAACAAACGCACGGTGTGCAAGCACTGGCTTCGAGGCTTGTGCAAGAAGGACGACCAATGCGACTATCTGCACGAATACGATATGCGAAGGATACCCGAGTGCAGGTTCTACGCCACCTTTGGGTTCTGCAACAGTGGTGACGACTGCCTGTATCTTCACGTCGATCCTGCGATCAAGAGGCGCGAATGCGAAAGGTACAACCGAGGGTTTTGCCCCAAAGGGCCACTGTGCACAAAGAAACACGTTCGGCGTGTTGCGTGTCCACTCTATTTGGCGGGCTTCTGCCCTGAGGGACTTGACTGCCCACGTGGACATGTCAAGAGCACCCCGGCTTCGAGTGCATCGCGGTCCAATTCGCCCATCCAGACGCATCGACCCTTGACAGCGGCCGAAGCATTTGGGACGGGCACGGGTCGCGGCGACGAGTATGGGGACGGAGCAGGTATGCGTAATCAGCGTGCACCTGCAGGAAGATACGGTTTGCCTAGTGGAGGTGCGGCTGGAGGAGCGGGGGCAGCGGATATAGGAGCATCGCGCGGAGGCATGGGCTATGCCAACAACATGCAGAGACGTCCCAACAATGTCTTCGGAGCGCCAGCACAAGGAGCGCAAGAGGGTGGGAGAGGATGGCGAAAGGATCTGTCCGAGGTGCTTTGCTTTAAATGTGGAGAGATGGGCCACTTCGCCAACATGTGTCCGAATCCAGCACTTCCAGGCAATCGGGGTGGTGTTGAGCGTGGTCCAGGAGGACAAGCACGACAAGCACGAGATCGACCACGTCCGTACTAGCTATTGCCTGATTTGTATCGCACACGCCCGTCGTTCGTCATCTGTACTTTTACCCATTCGCATTGCATTGATTGGCACTCATGATTCATGTCACCCGACTATCTACAGTACTGTACAAAAAGTACAGTATATCAGTCTCGCAACTGCCACCGCCGAATCGCAAAACGTGAATCTGCTGTTACCAAACTCATTCACAATTACGTCGCCCAGTTCAGCCGGCGGCCAAGTCTGAACAAATCGAGTTCTTGCTGTAGCCACGACAATGTGAATCACAGAATCGTAGATCACGGAAAAATCTGGGGCTGGCGAGCACAGAGCCAGCACGAGCGGCGGTGCGTTGCACGTTCACTCTTGTCACAGTCACAGTCACGAGTCACAGTTGCACTTTGTTGCCTTGTTACGTATTACCCTCATGCATCACGGACACGGGATGTGACTCACGTCTCACGGCTGCCACTTACCCCGCCTCGTCTGAGATGCGAAATCGTGAATTCGGGTTCTTCACGATTGATTTGAGCAAATGTAACAGTTGCAGCCTTAAAAACCAAAAAAAAAAAAAAAAAAACAAAAACAAAAACAAAAAAAAACACGAAATTCACGATCCACGATTACAGAAATTAAAGATTACAACCCAAGTCCGATATTATTCACGATTTCACGATTCACAGATTCGTGATATTGGTTGTCTAGACCCTCCTTTTGGTACAGCCGGTTAAGCTTCAAGTACAGATCGCGAATCGTGAATCGTGAATCGCGAATATTATCGTGGAATCATCGATCGTGAATCACGAATTCGTGTTTGAATCTCACATTCGTGATGGACGATTGCGCTTCCTGCAGACCCTGGCCGGACCATCCGTTTGCGTCGATCGTCACCGTCCACCATCCACGGTATCGAGCCAGCGTTGCTGCTCCGCATCTGATCACACTGTCGCAACGCGCACCGAAACCGAATATCACTCTTGATCTTCACTCTTTCACGTCACCTTTTGGTGCGCTGCTATCACGTCTCCATTCTTTCGATTCGATTCAATCGTGAATTGGGCTCACTACCCTCATCTCGAGTTCGGAAAATCCCGCGATCCTCGTCCCCGCAATGTCGGCGCATGCTCTTGCACTTGCACTCTAAGTGACTTTCTCAACGCTCTCCCCCCAACTCTCACGAACACTGACCGCCATCGTCAAAGCACACTCATTCGCCGACATGCCGGCGGATCGAACCACTCCGCAGCATCTTTATCGTCACAATAAGCTCGCAGACGACAGCCCTGATTCTACCAGTGCACATGACAAGGCGGTCAAGAAACAGTCGGCCAGACGCAGAGCGTATGCAAAACGAAGCTGTCTCAAGTGTCGCGAAAAAAAGGCGAGATGCGAATTGCCAGAAGAGAGCCTCGCCACTCCGTCCTCCATGACCCCGCTCTCCCTCGAGCTTGCCTGTCATCGGTGCAAGGTTCTATCACTCGATTGCATAGTATGGGATGGTGATCGCAAGAGAAGACCCAAAGTCTCTTTATCTAGTGGTCAAGACGACCATGCAGCCGCTTACACCCGTTCCAATCCAGACCCAAGCTCGTCTCGTCTTCCCTCGTCGCCTCCTCGCAGCCCTGGATCGCTCGAGCAACTTGCTGCCGCTGCCGCTCGTCTCTCGGATCAACGTCATTCCTACCATTCGTATCGAGATGCCAGCGATGCGTCTCCCCTTGCCACCTCCCTCTCCAACGATGCCACGAGCGCTAGAGGAGATGCCGCTTCCACCCTTGCTTCTGTCCAGTTCTTCAATCCCATCACCGACGATGCAGCAACCCCCAGCTCGGTCCAGTCCCCTGCTTCTCAGCGTACCTGCGATCGTCCTCACATGCGTTCCGCATCCACCTCGAGACACAACGCTCAATCTCCTTGCCAGGCTCATCCTTCCACACCGGGATCGACAGCCTCTACCACCTTTCGTGCCTCTTCCGCTCCATCTTGCTCCTCAGCTTCCAGCAAAGCGCAGCCTCCCGGTCGCACCTGGACCTCCCTTTGGAGACCGCTGTCGGTCCTCATTGACTATGCAGCCCAGCAGCCCAGCTTCACCACCTATCTTCTCGGTCGCATCGACCGCAGTCTCACCGATCTTGACATCCTTGACCTCATCCCACGTCAGACCCTC
>NC_026496.1:550053-562332 GCF_000328475.2 Mycosarcoma maydis
ATTCCTTTGGCATCCCATCTTCCTGGTCTCGATCAGATGTACACCGACCATTGCAAGCGTCCCACTGTTTCCAGCGCTCTCCTTCTCAGCTCCATGTGTCTCGTCGCATGTCGACACGCCATGCCGCTCACCGATCCGCTCCCAACAAAGCTCTCGACGCTCGTCGACCAACTTGGCACTCAGATCTTGCTCTCGGCGCCCAGAGACATGTATACCGTCCAGGCGCTTGAACTACTCTTGGCGCACGAACCTTCTCTCGTCGGAACCAGCGTCGCCGGCTCTGCACAGGCTGGGCGTGCCAATGGTCTTCTTGGCGAAAGTCTGCTTGCCGCCGCTCTCACCATTGCCAGAGCTCTTGACCTCGACAAGGCCATCGACAACGTTATCGACATCTGCCGTCAGCTCCAGCCCAAAGACCGCAAAGAGGCGCAAATCCGCCGCGACGTGCTCATTAAGCACATGGCTGGTGCCTCCATCTGGGTGAGTTTGCGCATCTGGGAGGGCCACTTCTCCTTTGTCAACTCCACCGTTCGTCCGATCGATCTCGACGACATTACCGCAAAGGTAGAAGCCATTGTCGCCATCGACAATGACGGTAAAAAGATCGAGCGAATGCAACGCGACCCGTTTCAGTCCACCGAACAACGCTTCCCTGGTCACGATGAGGACAGCATCCTCCGCTCTGCCGGCCGCACAGGTCTTGTCTACCGACTCCGAGCCATGTCTCGTTTTCAAGACACCATCGCCGGCATGTATCGTATCCTCGCATCTGCCCCCAAACCGTCGCCAAAGCCGGATCCTGATTCATCAGCGACCCTCACACCCACCACGCCACAGACACGCCAACAGATGCTTGATTTGCTCGATTCTTCGTCACGCAAGCAGCTAGTCTGGCAAGCAGCCAAGGCGCAGGCCTTTAGTCCCTTTGCAAGCGTGCGTCCCGCTCTTTTGCTCGAAGATTGGGCTACCATGGAGTCCTACTCCCTCGAAGAACTCTTGCCCTGCCTTGCCATCTGCGCCTTCATGACGGGCGAACTGAATCACGGCTTTTCTGCCAACGAAATGGTCGAGGCTCTCGTGCACGATAGCAGCTTCCAAAAGCATTCCTCCACAATCTCAGATATCAGAGACAATCAAACGCAGCTCATGCTCAGCGTTTTTCATCTCTTTGATCGTGGTCTCGGCTATTCCCAACCCGACATTCTGAACAGAGCCAGCGCTCAAACCCACAAGCAGCGCGGCTCTCTTTGGATTGAAGCCACGGGCGCTCCCTTGCTGCTCACCACGGCCTTTGCCACCGAAGGATGCAAATCGTTTCTCGAAAAAACCGCTTGCTCTTTGCACGGCTTTGATTTTTTGACTGTCACAGCTGACATGCACATTGTCATGATGATCAACACGCTCAACCGGCTCGAGGAGTGCGATCGCAACGAGTATTTGCCGCCCATCCGCGCCAAAAAAACCAACATGCCACCCCCAAGCCGGAGCTTGCCGAGCCTCACTCCCGACCTGACCGATTCAAAGAACCAGGCGTCGCCCGGAAGAAGCATTTCGCAAATTGGCGTGCTCTTCATCCAAGAAATGGTGCAGGTCATGCAGAAATGGAAGTTGGGTGCATCTCTACAAAGGACGGTGCCTTTGCATTTCCGGGATATTCTTGGCAGTGGCAAGGCGCCAGCAGCCACGGCTCAAGGTGACAAGTTTCAGCATGCGTCTGCGGAAGCGTCCGAGCCTAACGAACAGTCGTCCAAGCCAAACGCCCCTTCACGTAAGACGCAAGTGACGGGACGACAAAATGCGGCTACAAGCTCACTCGCAGCGGACTCGGCAGGCAACGGGACGTTGCATGCACATCCTGAAGGGAGCTTGAGCCAGGCGCAGTCGTTTGCCCAAAATTTCCAGACGAGATTCATCTCGGGCTTGCCGCAGCAGTCGACGGCTTCGGGTGCCACTGTTACCGGAAACGGTGGGCACGGAGGAATGTTTGATATCCCCATCTTTGACCTGTTTGGGCCTGCCTCGACGATCGACTGGACCAACAATGTGCCTTGGTTCGATCCGGTGGAAAGCGTGGCGTCTGGACCGGAGCTTGCTACGTCTTTGCCGAGCTTTGCGAACGGCGAGCCGACATCACAGTGGGCTACTTACCAAGCGCCGTCCTGCACGCACAGCTCCTGGTCCGCAACATCGCCGAGGAAGCGAAGCGTAGGTACGCTACCCCCTCTGCAACACGCGACGATGCACTACATGCCACCTGCACCGCCGTCTCAGTCGCATGCGTACAACGGTGGCTATGCGGCCTACTCTTTGCCGAGTCCGAGCTCGATTACAAATCCGGGCGGTGGATACGGCGAGGCGCAGGCGGGTGGATACGCTCAGAGTCACGTGCATTCGCTGTCGAGCAACGGCGCGCATCATCGCCATCAACCACAGCAGGCGTATCCGCATCTGCATTCACATTCGCACCCGCATCCGCATGAGCATCAGCTTCATCAGCATCCGAACCAGCATCAGCATGAGCATCATCGCGCTTGTCATGACGGTGGCGGAAACAGTCTCAGTGCAACTCATCACGGAGCACGATGAGCGAGCACGATGAGCGCGTCGTTCTGCAACGCCGGAACGAAAATTCGACGCAATCGTAGACTGACTCTGTTTGATCGTGAACAACTTGTCCGTGAACACTGAGGAGCGAGTGAGTGTGGACAGGCAGCAGCAATCTCTCTTTGCTGCGATCGCTAGTGGCTGTGCTGCTGGTGGCGAGCGAGATGTTTGAGCCGGTGATGTACACAAGACACACACTTTGCACAGGCGTCGCGCCAAGCATGCAACCAAAACAGACGACGGTACCATTCGTGATTAGTTGCGGGAAGCGAGACTGCGAGAATGCGAAAGCGCGTGAACAATCATTCTTGATCAACGGCTGGTACGACAGACTGGATAATGAGTTCGATCTGCCACCTCAATTTGCTGCACCACAGATCCAGGGGGTGATCGCTCTTATCCTCGCCGAATGGATCCTCAATTTCGCTGCTGATGCCCTCGAGTCCGATAAGCATCATGCTGAACACGCTCACAAACGGGACCATTTTCCAGCGCAGCTCTCCGACCAACGCGAGCGGCAAGGCGAGCAGGTAGATGAAGCACGACTGCTTGAGGTGGATCGCGTAGATCAGCGGTGTCGGCGTGGTCGAGATGCGTTGCATCGACGACGCAAGCGTCGAGAGCGCCACAAGCTGAGTATTGAGCAGCGAAAAGCCGGCAGGACCGGCGTCGTCCAACAGACCCGCTCGACGCGTCGACGCAAGGTAACCATGCAGTTCGGCTAGAATGCGTTGCGAAACCGGCAGAGCATCGTCGACGCTGTGCTCAGCATCCAAAAGCAAAGGCTGCGTTTCGGACGAGGTGGTCAAGCCTGCGCCTTGCTCGACATCCATCGCCGTGTTGGTGCGGCTGCTGCTCGTCTTTGCGTTTGCGCTTGCGCTTGCGCCATCGGCATTGGCGTCGATTGCGCTGGCTCGAATCCACTCGTTGGGCAGGACGCCTTTAAAATCAGCCCACGCCGTGCCTGGTTCGGCCCTGAGTTCGTGTTTGACAGCCACCATGAAGGCGGTTAACAGCCGAAGCGTGCGTTTCTTGCTTGCGATCCTGGCTTGCCGTTTCTCTGCTTCTCTTTCGGCATCGACGTTGATCCAGATGAGCAAGGCAAGCGTGCGCGCAGTGGTGGTGGCATCCTGCCAGAGCTTTCTACCCTCGTACCATCGATCGTAGCTGGTGCTGTTGCGAAAGACGAGCAGCAAGCCGACGACGACCGAGAGCGAGCTGGTGACCGAGTAGGACGTGTTCCACTGCTGCTGCCACACCAGATCGGCAAGTGCTATGGCAGTGGCGTAGATGGTGAGGCAGAGTACCGACGGAAAGATGCGCGGCAGCACTGAGCCGGACACGCGAAAACAGTCGCCGACGAACGACATGCGCGACAGACGCGGTCGGCATTGCTCGATCTGCTGCTGCGTCGTGTACAGGTTGAAGGCGGTCGAGGCGAATGACGACGAGGTCGACATGGTCGTGCACCCAGCACGAATGATGGCCAGCCAAGATGGTGTTCAAAATCCACAAAGCGCCGTACGTAGCACAGAGGCATATGCTTTGCTTGCGTGTGTGTGTTGGCAAAATGTCCTGAACCGTGCGCTGTGTAACTCAGCCGAGACCAACACTCACTTGTGACTGACCCACCGTGAGTCATGAGTGGGGGGTCTCGAGAGAGAACGCTTTCGGCTGGCTGAATCGTGAATTATTCACGATTTTGCATCCCAATTTCAGTCACACAGGCGTGAGTTGTGGTGAGTCGTGAAGCGCCTGAGAGGCTGAGAGGCTGAGAGGCTGAGAATACGTGTCCGGATTTTTGAAAGCGCGTGTCGCGTTTGCGTCTCGCAGCTGAATTGGGCCCAGTTGGATGGAGCACAGCTGGACGGCGCGCAGCTGGATGGAGAGCATATGGTTAGAGCGAACCCCAGAGCTTAAAGGTGCGACCCCATTCGCCGCTAACGAGCATCTCGCCGTCGGAGCTGATGTCGACACTCATGACTCTGCCGGCGTCGCCGCTGAGTGTTCTGAGCAGCTGCCAATCGTCGGCCGACCAGATCCTGACCATTCCATCGTATCCGGAGGTGGCAAGGTAGAGGCCGTCGCGGCTGATCTCATCTTGTTGGGTATGCATCGAGTAGGGCGACTTGCGGTGCGAGAGTGAACGGAAGAAGCGAACGTCCGAGACCGACGATTTGTGCGCTGCGATCGTGTAGATCGACTTGAGCGCTCGCATGTCCCAGATCCTGACCGTGTCGTCTCCACTCGCCGTAGCAAGCTGATAGCCGTTGGGAGCAAAGTCGATCGAAAGAATTTCTTTAGCGTGCCCATCAAGTACCATCGCCGTTCTGCCAGTACGCATGTCCCACACCCTGCCGATGGCGTCCAGACCACCACTGGCTAGCAGCGCACCATCGTCTTGGAATTCGACAGAGTACACCTCCTTGCTGTGACCTTCCTGGATGGTGAGGCAGTCCGAGGTGCAGACGTCCCACAGACGCCAGGTACCGTCAAACGAGGCGCTAGCTACATAGTTTCCCGTGGGATGGAAAGCGGTTCTTGCGACACGTGCCTCATGACCTTTGAGCGTAGCTAGGGGACGGTCGCTGTCGAGACTCCACAGGCAGACGGTGGCATCACCAGCGCCCGACACCAAGTTGACCGCCGAAGCATGCTGACTCAAGGTGGCTTGCGGATGCCACGCCAGCCCGCCCACTTTGTCGGTATGCGCGCGAAGGGTGAGCTTGTGGTTGGCACTCGGCACTTGCCAGAGCTTGATGCTGCCGGACCAACTGGCTGTCGCAAGCAATTGCGAGTTGGGCGCAAAACGTGTTATGGATACGGGACGGTCGTCGCCAACCTGCGAGCCAAGGTTACTGTACGACTTGATGGGGTAGAAAAGTTTGGAGCGTATATGGACGATCGAGGAGAGTGGTACGGTAGCCTCTCTGCGTTGTTGAGCCAGCCTTTGCTTGGATCGCTGCAAGGAAAAGCAAGCGATGTTACGACGTGCTTGGATGAGGGAAGATGGACCTTCGGTGTAGAACTCTTCGTCTTGGTCGTCGCCGTCCGACTCGGTATCGCTGTCGCTTTGCTCTGATGTATGGGACTGTGCGCCTGAAGCAGTGGACAGAGTATTACCAGACGGTTGTTGCGCTTGCAGCTGTTGAGCGAGGACTTGGCGAAGACGTTGACGACGATCCATTTCACGTTCGCCGAAGCAGGTGATGGGATGGCCGAGCTGACGTAGACGTAGCCTTACCTTTGCATCGGAAGTTGGTATGGCTAGGTTGCGAGCCATCTTGCGCGCATCCAGCTGAGCGGACAAGGCAGCATCGGAGGCAGACACAACGTTGGAGTGTGACGAAAGCAGGTCTTCGATCGTGACGCCCGAGGTGGATGGTGCATCTGGCAAAGAAGGGGAATCGACGTCCATGCTGCCACGACCTGACGGTGACGGCGCTACCATTGTGCAGCTGCTGTGATGGTTGCCAATCTATGATGGAAGCAGGGTTCAACTCCACTCGCTGCTGACTCGGAGCAGGAAGCATCCTTACAAAAAATCACCCATCACCAACCAGCAGATTCCAACTACACCGATTTCCGGTTTCCGGTTTCCGGTTTCGCCATTCGCGACTTCCGATTTACAATCACGAACGTGGTACAGCATGACGCGCATGCAAAGCACACTCGTGATGGGTTAGAGAATGGACAGACCATTCACGCCTTTCGAGCCTACAGCAAGGCTGTTTGTGCTGCGTTGGAAGCTATTGGTAGTTGCAAAGTGAGCATCAGAGCGCGAGGTGAGAGTGTCAGTACAAGGACGAAACGGGAGAAAACAAACGACCGTGCGAGAGGTATTCACGATTCGTGTTTGTTATTGTCGTGTTAACATTAAAAAGAGTATTCAATCACGAATCGTGAATCGTGAATTCGACAAAGCACGAAGCGTGAAGGGCGCGCACGGGCAACCGACCAGAACAAAGTCACGAGTGAAAGCCAGAAGAAAGCCAAAAGAAAGCCAAAAGAAAGCAGCACAAAAGAGACGGTGCGAGCGCTGTTGTGTAACGCCTTCGCTCCTTCCTTCGCGTCCTTTGCCATCGTATCAGATCGTGTCGTGTCGTATCGTACCGCTTCGCTTGGATCGTCAGCATGGTCGACGCTACAAAAGCACAGACGCTGCGGTCACGTCGCAACGACTCTGCCACTGCACATACCACCGACGCCGTCGCATCCACTCGAGCCGACCACTCGATCGTAACCGATGTCAAACTTGGCTCCAAGTCGAACTGGGGCGTGGTATCGCCTCACGTCCATTCGCATGCAGCAGACTCGCTCATCACGTTGGTGCTCTTTGCACTGGCTGCTGCGCTTCGCTTGTATCGCATATCGTTCCCCGATCAGGTAGTGTTTGACGAGGTCCACTTTGGCAAGTTTGCCGCCTACTACCTTCGTCGCGAGTTCCACTTTGACGTGCATCCTCCGCTTGCAAAGCTCATCAATGCCTTTGCAGGCTACCTAGCTGGTTTTGACGGTCACTTTGAATTCGACCAGATCGGCGACAAGTACCTCGACAACAACGTTCCCTACATTCGAATGCGTGCCGTGCCCGCCATCATCGGCAGTCTGCAGGTGCCCCTGGTTTACGCCATTATGCGTCAGAGTGGATATGCGCCCGTCATTGGCGTCTTTAGTGCGGCTCTACTGCTCTTTGACAATGCTCACATCGCCCAAGATCGTCTGATTCTGCTCGATGCTCCTCTGATCCTCTTCATGATGCTCAGCCTGTACTCCTACATCCGCTTCTACAAGCTTCGCTACAACGAGTTTTCGTCCGAATGGTGGGTTTGGCTCTGCGCTACCGGTGTCAATCTCGCCTTGACCATGAGCTGCAAGATGGTCGGTCTTTTCACCTTTATCACGATCGGCTCCGCCGTCGCCTGGGATCTCTGGAAGCTCCTCGACATTCGACGAGGTCTCGAGATCGAGCACGTCGCGCGCCACTTTTTCGCGCGCTTCTTTGCCCTCATCCTCCTCCCCTTTGGCGTCTACCTGTTTTGGTTCTGGGTCCACTTTGCCATTCTCATCAAGAGCGGTCCTGGCGATGTGTTTATGAGCTCGCAATTCCAGCAGACGCTCACTGGCAACGAGATGCTTAGCAACGCTCGCGACATCCAGTACTTTGACAAGCTCACCCTCATGCACAAAAACACAAAGGCCTTGCTTCACTCGCACGTCGAACGCTATCCTCTCAAGTACGACGATGGACGCATCTCCAGTCAAGGCCAACAGGTCACCGGCTACCCGCACAACGACACCAACAACGTCTGGCAGATCATTCCAACTAAACCCATCCCCGATCACGACGCCACTGGCCGTCTGGTGCACCACAAGGACACCCTCCGACTGCTTCACGTCAACACGGACTCGTATCTGCTCACGCACGACGTCGCGTCGCCGCTCATGGCCACTAACGAAGAGTTCACCACGGTACCTGCCAACGACACTTCGCGCTACGACGACACGCTCTTTGAACTTCACCTCGACGAAGCCGATGGCACCGACAAGGTGGTCAAGAGCAGGGCGTCTTGGTTCCGACTCGTCCACAAGAACACGCGCGTCTGCATGTGGACCCACGGCGAGGCGCTTCCCGATTGGGCTTTCAACCAGCAGGAAGTCAACGGCAACAAGAATGCCATGGACAAAACTTGTCTGTGGTACGTTGAAGATCTCACCCCTAGCCCCGAGAGCCCGGACTATGAAGAGCGACTCAAGCCTCTTGCGCCGCGCAAAGTGGTCAAGATGAACTTTTTCAAGAAATGGCTCGAGCTTCAGCTGCAGATGCTTCAGCAGAATGCCGGCCTCACTCAGAGCCACCCTTACGCTACAGGACCGATCAACTGGCCGTTTTTGCTTCAAGGGATCTCTTTCTGGACGCAGGACGCTGGGCAGCATCAGATCTACATGATCGGCAACCTCGTCTCATGGTGGGGCACGATTCTCGCCATTTCCATTTTTGTCGGTGTTGTGGGCGCTGACCTGCTCGCACGTCGTCGCGCCATCTACCCGATTCCCAGCGCGGTACGCAACCGCTTGCACAACTCGAGCGGCTTCTTTGTGATGGCGTGGGCGTGCCACTATCTGCCCTTCTTCCTCATGTCGCGTCAGCTCTTCATCCACCACTATCTCCCTGCACACGTCTGCGCGTGTCTGGTGGCTGGCGGCGTGCTCAACTTTGTTACCAGCGAGACGATCCAATTCCCCATCTCGAAACCAGGTCCGCTGCTTACCCCCAGACACTACCGGCCGAGGATGGACAATATCGTGCCGCAACAGGCGCGGGCTTTCATGGCTCTCGTCATCGGTGCTCTTATCGTGTGCTTTTGGTGGTTGAGCCCGCTCACTTACGGCACGCCCGGTCTTACCAACGCAGAGGTGCATGCCAGAAGGCTCTTGCCATCCTGGACGCTCCACTTTGCAAAGTGAAGCCATGTCAGCATCACCAAGACTGGCAAGCCGAATTGGCTACATCACACGCCCTTGTTGTCGACTGGATCGACTTTGGGGCATGGTACCCATCTCGGCGCTGTATCACTCGACAAAGACAACCACGATATGAATTTGCAAGCCAAGGAAAATCCGAATCCGAATCCCATTGCAGCCAACGTCCATTATGAACCGTGAATGTGTCGAGCGAGTGTCTACTCTAACCTTTCGTCCCCGTCGCCCTCGTGGATCGTAGTGAAATTGAGCGTCTCGACATTGCCCCTGCCTTTGATCTCGGACTGGATCAGTTCGTTGATCGTCTTGAGTGCGCCGGGATCGATCGAGGCAATGAGCTCCCACTGGTCGGACCAGTCTTCGTCGTCGACCTTGTCGGTGAGTGGCAGGATCTTGTCCTTGATCTTTTTGCCGTCCTTGTTGGGCATGGTGATGCGGATACGCATGCGCGCACGTTCGATCGGGATCGTCTTTTTTTCCTGCAACAGCCGGATCACATCGAGAGCCTTGATGAGGTGGACACGGACGAAAACATCAAGACATCTAAAGCTAAGTAAGACTCGTCGATCGAGCAATCAAGTAGGATACAGATGGCTGCTGCACTACTTACCTGCTGCTTTGCACTTCGCGCCGTCTTGACCGAATAGTGGACGTCGTGCATCGCCTTTTCGATCATGCCCACCGTGTAGGGCCTCTGACTGGATGGATCCACGCACTTTTCCGCTACCTGCGTCGCAATGTCCTTCCAGGTATTGGTCAATTCGTGCTGCCTCTCCTTTTCGCCCACCTGCAACTCGCCCTTTTTCAAAATCTCTTGCAAGATCTTTGGAATCTCGGTCGTGCCAAATGCCTTTTGCAAATCATCCGACGGTGCAACCTGTCCTTTGGATACATTGACAAACACGTTCTCGATCTGCACCACTTCGTCCAGATCGGTTTCCACCCCACTTCGCCATTCGCGCACCTTGTTCTTGTAGCAGGCGATCTCGAAACGCTTGCCCGCTTTGCGCAGACGCACAATGGATACGTTGGTAAGCTTGATCTGGTTAGCCGGTTGAAAGACGGGCATCGTGATCGTCGTGGTGGTTGTGGTGGTGGTGGTGGTGGTGACAGCTTGACTTAGGGTACATCTGCCCCAACCGTGCAACATGCAAAAGCTCAAATCCGTCCCCAAAAAAATCGGACATTCAAGTGGAGGTAGGTCGCAATCGTGCTTAGTCAGCATTCAAAATCAAGCAGCGCAACTCAACGCAAACTCAGCAGCGGTGGCGGCGATAGCGATAGTGAACCACAGATTGTTCGTCTTGACTCGTCTTTATCATCGTCTCGTACCATCGGTATCATCAAACTCTTATGGATCGCACGCTGTGGATCACACGACGTCATTGCGCAAATGGGAGCTGAAGCCAAAGAGCACTCGGTGCTCGACCTCGAGTCTGGCGTCACATTGGCATCCGCGTCTCACACATCATGCGCATGTCTACCACCACTGGCACTCCTCCGACGCAAAAAGCTGCTGGTGCTGGTTTTGCTCTTACCTGCTATCTACTTTATGCTTATCTACAACGGCCAAGTCTCTTCACCTCTCGATTCACATCCAGCACAGCACGTGCTTGATGCGCTCCATCAGGCATCGCCTGCCATCAACCAGCTAGCCGGCAAGCTTCCCGGCATCGCACATCACTACGACGATGCACACATGGACGAGGACCGACATCTTCACAATGCCTTGCTCGACAAGATGCACGTCCAAGGTACCGTCGAGCTTTCCGAGCTGAAAGACAAGCTCGACCATGGATCGATTCCTGCAGCGTCGTCGTCCAACAATTCAGACGCCAGCCTGTTGCAGCTCAGTGAAATGTCCAAGTTTACGCCGCAAGACGAGAGCGTTATGCTGCTGTTGCTCGCCTTGAAGACGAAAGACTACGCTGTCCAAGACGACTGGAAGGCAGTCTTCCTAGAGCGTACACCCTTGCAAGACGGTCTCTTCTCGACACTCAACTCGGGTCCCACCAACAAGTTTACTCAGCTGCTTGCCACCGTTGGACTGCCCAAACCAGAAGAGACGCACTCCCTGCCCAAGTTCTCCATTCTCAATGATGCGCTCCAGCTGTACAGCCTATCGCGCAAGGGTTGGGTCGACCGCGTACGTCCGTCGCTCGGGCTTACCGTATTTAGCAAAAGCTACTGCCCCTACTCGAAGAAAACCAAAGCGCTTCTGGATTCGCTCAACGCCACCTACACCGTCTACGAAGTCGACACTCGACCAGATGCCAAATATCTGCAACCGCTGCTCGCCAAGTTGACGCACCACCACACGTTCCCCACCATCTTGGTACGCGATCGACTGCTTGGTGGTAACGACGATCTGCACGATCTGCACACGATTCAAGCGCTCAAAAGCATCCTCGCCTCGGTCGGTGCCCTGTGATGCGTCTTTACTGTGAGGATTGAGTGAAACCGTAAATGATACCCCATTCCATCTCGTTTGCCTCTCTGAGCTGACTTGAACGATATGTGCCGCTGACCAGTTCATCTGATCTGACGTTATGAGGTCGAGCGCGGTGAAAATCACGAGTCGCCGACGCGCGAAAACGGAGCGTGAAAATCGAGGACACGAAATGCCCGTACAAAATTCACACCGAAAGCCGGAATCGCGAACTATGAAGGGTGAATTCTGGATTCTGCCGGTTCCAACGGCTTGCCTTCTCACCACGACGATCGTCAGCAACAACAGCCAACAGCACTGTGATTCACTACGATGAGCGACGCGGAAGCGGAAGCAGGTCCTAGCACTGCGCCACTGTTCAAGAAGCGCGCCAAGTCGTACGCGGCGTCGCGCATATCTACGGCTGCGATGGACGGTGTGGCATCGCGCACAGAGATGCGCTCGGACGAGTCGGCAGCACAGCACGGACGTGATGACGACATTTCAGTGCACGATCTCGTCGAGCTGCGATCGCTGGTGCGCAGGCCAACTGGGATCGAGCTGAACCGTCTCAACAAGGGCGACAAACGCCGCGCGCCCCAACACAAGCCAGCACACCTGCAAGACGAGAGATGGCAACACCACATCCAAGCCGCCGCGCTCAGAGGATCCACATCACATACCGCGGACAACGAGCAGGAAGAGAGCGATGATGACAATCCCACCAAGCCACGACGTCGCGTGCGCAAAAACCACTTCCAGAG
>NC_026496.1:562432-571809 GCF_000328475.2 Mycosarcoma maydis
GGTAACGACGATCTGCACGATCTGCACACGATTCAAGCGCTCAAAAGCATCCTCGCCTCGGTCGGTGCCCTGTGATGCGTCTTTACTGTGAGGATTGAGTGAAACCGTAAATGATACCCCATTCCATCTCGTTTGCCTCTCTGAGCTGACTTGAACGATATGTGCCGCTGACCAGTTCATCTGATCTGACGTTATGAGGTCGAGCGCGGTGAAAATCACGAGTCGCCGACGCGCGAAAACGGAGCGTGAAAATCGAGGACACGAAATGCCCGTACAAAATTCACACCGAAAGCCGGAATCGCGAACTATGAAGGGTGAATTCTGGATTCTGCCGGTTCCAACGGCTTGCCTTCTCACCACGACGATCGTCAGCAACAACAGCCAACAGCACTGTGATTCACTACGATGAGCGACGCGGAAGCGGAAGCAGGTCCTAGCACTGCGCCACTGTTCAAGAAGCGCGCCAAGTCGTACGCGGCGTCGCGCATATCTACGGCTGCGATGGACGGTGTGGCATCGCGCACAGAGATGCGCTCGGACGAGTCGGCAGCACAGCACGGACGTGATGACGACATTTCAGTGCACGATCTCGTCGAGCTGCGATCGCTGGTGCGCAGGCCAACTGGGATCGAGCTGAACCGTCTCAACAAGGGCGACAAACGCCGCGCGCCCCAACACAAGCCAGCACACCTGCAAGACGAGAGATGGCAACACCACATCCAAGCCGCCGCGCTCAGAGGATCCACATCACATACCGCGGACAACGAGCAGGAAGAGAGCGATGATGACAATCCCACCAAGCCACGACGTCGCGTGCGCAAAAACCACTTCCAGAGCGAAACAGGGACTGTCGACGTGGACAAGCACATGATGGCCTACATCGAACAGGAGATCAAGAAGCGCACCGGCACCAACATGCAGTCGGACTCGAACTCAGACTCGGTCTCGAAACCAATCCAAAATCCCGACCACCAACTCTACGCCGTCGCCGAAAAGTACCGTGAACTGCAACGCTCGATCCAACCGGAACAGACGCAAGAAGAACGCGAAGGCAACGTTGCGCTCAGCTCAGCCATGTTGAGTTCGATCCCGGAAGTAGATCTGGGTATCGACAACAGAATGCACAACATCCAACAGACCGAACTCGCCAGACGCAAGCTGCACCAACACCGCACATCCAACGCGCACCACCAAGATGCACATGCACCCCAAGCAGCAAGAGGCGATGCTGCCGATCAAGCCTTGGCCAACGCTCGCTTTCAACATAGCAAGCAGCGGCCTCTCTCGGATCCTTCAGCCAGACAGCAGATGGCAACCGATCAACTTGTCTTGGATCGATTCCGAAAACGACAGCGCAACTTTCGATAGACACTCAAAAGACAGCGTGATCAAGCTTGCATTCACTTGGATCGTATATACGCGCGATGAGTTCGTGAGAGAGCCAAAAAAATCCCACGTCGCATTGTATCAGCACTTTCAACTGCGTCTCTTGGCGAGGCGCGGGCCGAGGCGCGGGGAGAGCGACCGCATCTCGGCCATGTGCGCGTGCCAGTGGTGCATCATGTCGTGCGTGGATTGGGGTGTGTCAGTGGACGTGTATGGCGATCTGTCGGCTTTGCACTTGGTCTCGTTTGAGTGTGGGAGGATACCGTCGAGCATGTAGGAACGCATAATGTCGATCGCACACTTGCTGAGATCCCTGGACGAATGACTGAAAGCGTCGAGCGCGATCAACCTGGCATTGTGGTGACCCATTTCAGTGAGCAGTCTTCGACCATTGCGCAGCGGCGTCGCTGGATCGTAGCTCTCGGCGATCAGCAGCACTGGGTTCGAGAGCGAATGGTTCAGGTCTCCGCGATACACCTCCTTGGGAGAGCCAAACGTAGCGTTCCAGTGTCGACAGGGCAGAATGTCCAAGAACCGACTGTTGCCGCCGATTTCCGACTTGGACACCATCTGCTTCCAAAGATCCAGATACCACTGCTCACCGTTGGTCGCCACCTCGTAGCCGTCCGGCAGCGCCGAATCGTACTGGTCCGAGCAGATGACCAGCATTGCTAGCTCGTCCGACGACTGCGTGGCACGCGACACGCTCGGTTGCCAAGGATCGTACTCCCACGAATCCACGTAGCGCGACATGAGCGACGAGTTGCCCTGCAGCAGCTCATACAGCGCCGTAGCGAGCGAGTCCCACGTGGAACTATCGTACAGTGCCGAATAGATGATCGAAATCACCTGCGAGTAGGTGATAATCAGCGGGCCCGACGCTGGCGTCCAGCCGGGAATCGGTCGTTGCACAAGCCTTGCAAACAGATCGTCCATCGTCTGGATGAGCTCGGTACGCGAGCGAGGTGGCCTGGTGGTGTTGCCATCAAGCGGCGGACCGAGCGGCCGTGCAAGCGCGCAGCGTTCCGCTCCTGCAGCAACACATTCTCCCAAGAATCCATCGTGAAACGCGGCTGTGATGTTGTCCAACGCAGCCCAACCAAAGCCACCAAGAAGACGCTGATCGCGCACGTATTCGGTTCCGTCGAGCATGAGGCGGCCCACGCGATCAGGAAACATGTTGACATACGTCTGACCAATGCCCGTTCCGTAACTGACAAAGTAGCCATCCAGATGAGCATGGCCGAGAGCTTTGCGGATCTCGTCGAGATCGCGAGCGACAAATGCGGTAGACATCATCTGACCCACATCGGCGTATTTGCGATAACAAGCGTCCAAGATGGCTTGGTTGATCGCGTCTGCTTTCATCATCGACTCGCGAGGATTTGCCTCGCGGTAGTACGTGGAAGTGAGCAGACTCCAACGGTCGCGATCCGCATCGTACGGGAAGCAGCTGATCGACGGCAACGAGGCATTGACACCTCTGGGATCCCAACCAAGCACATCCATGGTATCGTTCGTGTACATGTGTGACAAGAGCTGCGCTTTGCGCCACACCAAATTCGTGCCCGATCCACCCGGTCCGCCCGGCTCGACGACCAGTGTGCGCGAAGTGCGTGTCGGAGCGTGCTGTAGCCTAGTGATGGCCAACCGAGCGATGCGCTTGTCGGAAGCGTTGGTGTAGTCGAGCGGAACATCGAGGTATCCGCACAGGTAGAGCGAGCCGCTCGACGAGTTGGCATAAGACCAGTGCGTGCGATCGTCGTCGTAGAGCGACGTCCATGTCTCGAGCGCATGCGCATCCTCAAGTTGCGGAACAAACGTCGCGTTGGTACACGGAAGCAAATGGAACGGATCATCGGGGCGCGGAAACCTCCCCCATCCGCTCGAGCTCGAGCCATGAAATAACGCACTGTATTGGGCGATCCGCGTCGTGCACACATGGTACCACGCTAGAGCGGCGAAAGCGGCCAACGCGAGGCAGCGCTTCAGCTTGCATGCTACGCTGCAACCATTCCGCACATCAGTCGACGACGGCGTCAGAGGCAACAGCGCTCCCTTTTCGTCGTTGGCCTTCATGTCTGACGCGAGCCTTGAGGATGCGAATCGTGGTCAAGGTACACAAGGCGTGCGCGGTAAGCACAGATAAGCGCAGTACGACTCACAGACTCACACTGACATGCAGTCCTTGACCCGAACAACAACCGCTGCAGTCCACCGTCACACGATCACCTACTGGACCCTGAATCGCGCAGCGCAATTCGTGATTCGTGATTCGTGATTCGTGATTCACGGTGGCTCGTGCTTGCCCTCGAACACGATCAACGCGTTGCAGAGCCGGCTCAAACGTTTTCGCTTCGGTCACCTGTGTGTGGCTTGCAAGGGTGTATGAGCTGTGCGCCGCGAGCTGTGGTAGCGAGGCAAGCGGTTTGTGCAGCAGCTCAATCGTGAATGCGTGATGTGCTCGCTTTTTCTTGCTTTCCGCGAAAAGCGCGAAGCCATTTCTCCGATTTTGTCCCTTCAAATCAGTGAGCCATACACGTTAGTCAAGCGAACACGCAACAGACAGGGTCCATTCTGACCACGCCGGCGCTCGGCTGGTGATTGATTGTCTCCCCTTTCAGGCGCACAGTGAACCATCATCCATTCGAGTAGAAACTTACACTTCGTGTGAGTCCAAATGTAGCTCACCTATTGTTCTTAAGCCGACGCCTGCGAAAAGCATGCTCAAGCATGGTGACAGTATTCACATGGATGTATAGCGTGCACGGCGGCAAGGAGAGAAGAAAATACTCTAGTAAGCCGAGACATCCCAGCTCGGTGACGCGGATGGGAGATTTTATCCCGTCAGAGTCGCGCTGTGAGGGTCTCCATTTTGTGTGTTTGTGGTGGACAAGGTTCGAACAAAACATAACCTAGCGAAAGGGAAGCGTATCCATTCACAATTGTAATTTCGTACGAAAACCGAGACAGGAGAGAGCTGCGGAAAGGGTCAGAAAGAGAAACGAAATCGAGTGTGCTGGTGGCGCCTTGGACCTGAAGAACCGTGTTGAACGTTGACTTTGGCGATGACCCTAGAGCAGGTGAGGATCGAGCTCACCCTAGATGCAATCCGAAACGGGCTGGATGCGCTCATTCCACAGGGTCTTTTCGATGCTGTTGAGAGGGTTCGGTGCGGGATCAGAGCTAGACGACAGAATCTCGACCAAGGTTGGGCGGAGCTCGAAAAGGTCCAGACAGGGGTAAGTGTGCGGATCGAGCACACCCTGAATACACAGCCGAGGACACTGTTGACCGGTAATATGCTTCACTTGCGGTCGTAAGCCGTCTGGCGCACGTTTGAATCCGGTGCTTGTGCCAAGGTCGAGAAGCACGCTCAACAGAGCCTGTTCGGTCAGTGGCTTCTCGTTTGGCGGTGCCATCGAGGCGCTCTTGATCACAGGTCCAGCAACGACAGGCGCTGAACTAGCAGGGACCGTGGTGCTCTGTGTATCCTTTCGGCTTCTTGCCTCCCAGACAACATAGGTCATGTAGCGCGCAGCGTGCATTTCGGCCTCTCTGGGCTCATGGGTGATGTTAGAGGCATCAGTGGATGAACCATCAACGAAGAGCCGGTCGAGATGACCTACGAAGACCGGGATGATGCCATCGATGCCATACTGCGTGTGCACCATTTGCACGGCTACTCCACGTTTCCAACAGTGCCAGAGAAATTCGGGTGTTATCTTGTTGATCGCTTTGGGCAACACGTCGAAATGCGTAAAGTTGATCCACATCGGCAGCGTGGCGGAAGCCGACTGTGACTGATCTCTGATTGGAATCGCATGCCGTTCGGTGCGCGAGCCGGCATCGTAGACGTCTTCAAGGCGTTGGCGCAGCGCAGCGAGATTGGCCTCGTCGAGGTCGGCAAGGTTCTCAAGAACGCTTTCGAGAGGCACCGGCTTGGCGTAGATGCTGGCGCCCACGTGCTGGGTGTCCGACGATTCCTTTGGGTTGGGCTGTTCGATTTTTTTGCGCTTCACGGCGTCGCAAGCAGCCATCAAGATGATCCGCGAGGCAAGTTCTCCGAAACTGCTCATCACCAAGGGAACCCCGGGGTCGAGTAAGCAACGTTGCTGAAATCTCTTGAGAATGTCTGCATACTTGTAGCCTCTCGCTTTCTGACGTGTCTGGAGGTAGGGAGCCAGCATGATATTGGAAGCAGCGATGGCTAGCACAGGCTCTGATGGAGATTCAACGTGCATGACACCCTCGCTGGTAACATGTGTGACAATGCGCATGTGGCGATTTACTGCACTGCCCGCGAATTGCTTCTGCCATTCGAAGAGTGCCGATCCTGGCGATTCAGTCGGCGAAAGGCTTAGCCCGAGACGAGACGCCAAGACGCTGTAGCAGTGGGCGTTTTCGTAGATTCGAAAGTTTTCACCACCTGTCAACTTGAATTTGGCCATCAGCCAGAGATCATCAGGACTGCATGCCTTCCACAGCGCTCGTCCGTAGTAAATGATGTGAGAATCTGCAGAAGCTTGCGAGGCGCAAGAAAGGCTGGGTTGCTCTGAAAGCAGCATGTCAAAACCAAAGTCGATGAAAATGGGCTGTGGCACTCGGTCTATGCCACGGGAGGACCCACTCGGAGCAGAGCGCGTGACAAGAATGGCCGCGCTGATGCTGGTACTTATCAACACCAAGCCAGAACGTCGTGGTCCTGGTTCTGGCTTGCTCGATGCTGATCCAATTCCATGCGCGGTGAAGGCTGTTGAGCTGATTTATGTTTGGGTCGTATCCGACGTTGAGTTCGACGCACCCGTCGAAGGCCACAATGACAGGAGGTCTGGGTGATGATTCGCCGTGGTCGTGGGGCGGGTGCATGTGAGCTATGATACACTTCATCTCTCGTTCGAGGGCGGCAAGCGGCGATTTGAGGTGAGCGGTGAAGAGTTCATTATGTTTCGACTTTTCGTCAAAGCTGCTGTCGGCACGCTTGAGGGTGTCAGAAGCGCGCTCGGAAGACGGTTTGGAAGAAGTCGGTGCGTTCAGCATTTATACCATCCTTTAGATGGAGATGGTTGAGCTGCATCAGATAGTCGTGTTTTTGCTGCTGAGTGGGCAAGTTGGCGAGGCGTTGAGCAAGCTCCGAGAACCAAGCGCCAAGGAAACAGGCAATCTGAAGGTTACACTTATCCTTGTGGGTCTTCTGAGCCTCTTCGAAAAAGGAACGTACACCACGGTCAGGAAGGGGATAAGCTTTCTTGGCCGGTCCTTCGGCGCTAGTTGGTCCAATGCAGACATAGAGAAGAGGAGTTCGATGCCTACATTCGTATACCATGCGCGACTTGCCGGTGCCGCTTGACTGGAAGATGGTAGTGCCTCGGTGGTAAGGGAGATTGCAGCTATATTGATAACCCTTGCTGTACTTCTGATCCTCTTCAGTGATTAACTGGAGGAAGCGGTCTGGCGCAGTACCGTGATAGGTACGGCCAAATTCGGCTGATAAACGAGCGTTGGGACCAGAACCTTGTGGGCCTAGCGTAGGTATAGGCAAGGAATGTGCAACGTGAACAAGCACGAGCGACAGTGCCTCGTCTACATCACTGTAGGAGGCGATTTTGGCGGCGAGATCCCAGTAAACGTTGCTGACCTCCATTTCTAGGCACAATTTGTCTGTCATACTCTTGAACTCAGGTATGATGTCCTTTAACTCGGTCTGCGATGCCCATAATGTAATCAGCGAAGTGAGTGGCATTAAAGGCAGAATACGTCATTATCCAGGTTGCAAAGCTTGCTGTGGCAAAATTGAAGACCATCCCATGTCTTCAGTTGCTTGAGCTTGTTGACCGAGTCTTTGGCTTGTTTGGTGTGAGGTGAATCATTTTCCGTACGAAGAAGCGCATTGCTAACACTCAGCTGTTCACAATCGACGGGCGGTGGTGCTGAGACAGTTTGAGGCCCAACAGGAGGTGTTTCACCGCGGGCGCTTCCGGTGTGAGCGCGCTTCTTTCCACGCTTCTTGGTCATAGTGCAAGGTGAGAACGATAATACGCGATTGTAATAGGCAAGCGATGCGAGGTGGAGAATGGGTGTAGTGGTGGTGATGGTGGTCGAAACATAAGACGCCAAAGAGGAAAACGAGGAAAACAAAGAAAGGCTCGAAAGTTGTGCCACGATCGCTAACGGCCACTCGCGAGTGTCCTTTGGCTGTCACCCGTGCTCGAACAAGCGAGTGGTGTGATCTCAACGTTGACAGTCACAGGTGACTCAATCCAAGCTTTGGTAGCTTCGATAGGCGAAAAAGCCCAATTGTAAATCACGAAGGCGAACTTTTGCGTATGTATGCGACGCGAGATGATCCCGTGTCAACCACTATGTAAGATCACCGTCGTGGATGAGTCATTTTTCCAGGCACTAGGTGGCGCATTTCTGAGATGATCCAAACGTGAATATTCACCACAGCTGAGCAGCATCGAACCCTCGGTCCTCTACGACCATAGGCTGATTCATTTTCCGTAGTTCGCCCTCCTGCCTTTACCATTCTTCTTGCACCCTGATCAGACGCCGTACATTGCCCGCATTCGATTTGGGGTTGCATTTGGCTTGAGATCCCAATTCTACATCGCAATATCGCGCACATCCACACTTAATTCCTAGATCGGTTGGCAGCTCTACAGTAGCCTCGCTGAATTCGGATCTGCCGAAGAGCAGCTGGCTTTCGTCTTTGTTCACATTGCTACTGTTGCACCTCTCTCGCCCCCGCGCTCGAAACCCCCCAAAGACGCGAGGCCGGTCGCAGCAACCTTCATCTAGCGAGTCAGCTTGCAAAGAAGTACTGTGGGGACGCACACCTTCGCTACACCTTCCATGCGTACCGTGAAGAACTTGATCTTGAGGATTGTCAAGACCAACCCTTCTACCGATGCAAGCCCAACATCCGATCCAACGTCACCGGAAAGACACACTTGGTGGACGAGATACAGCACTGCACGCCTTTCAAGCACGTCTGCTTTGGATAGACGAGCGCGGATAGCCATGCCATGGGCAGCTAACCCTTGGCCGACTCTCGTGCTCGCGATTTCTTGGCGGATGCTTCTGCTGAATAGCCAAGAAAGTACGACCTCATGTGGTCTGTTCGCTCATAGGCTGCCTTGAGGAGCTCGGTTGGCGTTTGAGGCAGTCTGACGAGAACGCAGAGAAGCAAGCACATTCGAGTTTGGGCACGTGAGGGCTGAGAATGAATCGTAACTTGGGTTAGTTTATTGTGCACGCGACCGCGACGTGTTTCAAGGCTGCGACGGATCATCCATCCTTTAGTCGTTAATTTCTGAAACCCAGGTTGGCTCACTCGCGCTGTTGTCACAGGCGTGGCTGCAGGGTGGCACGCGCTTATTCCCGACAGGCTCCTGAGTCGGCATTCACGATTCTGGCTGTCACACGCAGGGTGCGCGTGAAGATCACACACGGTATCACGATTCTACACCACACTTCTATAGCCGACTGCCAATAGCTCAGTCCAACAGACTTGATAGCAGGAATGAGTACGATCTAGCTCAGTATGTCAAAGAGCCAGCATGGTTGTAGAGTAGTCAGCATGGTTGATGGTTGATGGCTGATTGGGGAAGCAGATTGTAACCACTTGAAACATTAAGCCCTTTTCTGGACCATTCTTTTGCGTTCTTTAGACCATTCTTTTTTTGCAGAGGTGTGATGTGAGGTGCACTTTCCGACTCACGACTGTCAATGGCAGCAGATAGGTCAGTACGTCTATGGACTGTGTGTGCATGTGTGTTGGAGTGTGGGTCAGAATTGCGAAATGAGGACGCCAACATTGGTCTGATGTCAACGCGTGCAACCTTAACCCACGCTTTCCAAATTGTTCCCTTTGTTCAGCACAAGCATGTGACTGTGGCGGCGGCTGTCAACCGCTCTGATGAACTCACACAGCGCATTTTCTCCAGTGCAAGCTTTGTGAACAGCATCCCTTGTCTATTCGTCTGTGG
>NC_026497.1:0-12335 GCF_000328475.2 Mycosarcoma maydis
GTTGTGGATCGGCGTCGACCTGACAGTTGTCGACCATTTAGTGTTGCAGAAGGGCGTTGGCTCTGTTACACTCTTCCAAGCTGTCCCCAGACAGGCCAAAGAAACGCACTGAATGTGGTGCGGAAGGGGTAGCTTCTGTGCGTATCGCAAGCGTGCCTTTTTGTTGACAGGAAGGGTTTGTGATGGATGATGCGTTGTAATCAAGAGTCTTGACATTCGTTGGGGCGTCGGACCGAGTTGCGCTCGAGGAACCATGCAAAGCTCGAACCACATCTTTGGCAAGCCGGTGGTCAGGACCAGCATTGATAAGCACCAACCTACGTAGAGTTCCACCTCGTTCTTTCAGAATTGTCTCGGGGAGGTTTTTCAGGATGAGATCCCATCTAGCTGTGCCGAGTAGCATGGAGCTGATAATGGAGTCGGATAGGTGTATACCGAGGGTTGTACTATCGATCGCCTCTCCGCTGGCATTATCAAATAGCGGACAGACGAGGTCTGAAGAAGAGACCAAGCTTAATTTTCTCGAAACAAGATCGCTTCGAAGCATTCGGACAGCGCGAGAGAGCCAGAGTTCAGAGTGATAGGGAGCATGAAGCGACACTGCTCGGAGTACAAGCGACGTGCCCCCTGTCTGGTGTTTCAAGAAGGCTCGAAAGCGAGTAAGTGACTCGGGTGGACCGGCGATCGAGACACGCTGGTGGTTAAAGACGATGGCAATCCATGGAAGCTGCCTTTCTTGGGCCACAGTTTGGATATTGGCCTCTTGAATGGAGAAACGGTGAAGATGCAGCTGCATCTCTGCCAGCGAGCAGCCTTGGACGAAAAGACACCACGGATCATCTATGGAGCACAGATTGTCGTTGCTTTGGATCGAGTGGTCGAGAGCAGCTTGAGTGACGCGAAGGCCCATCCAAAATGCGAGACGCATGGTTTGCACCAACCGGTGAACCAGTTCGGAAGCGCAAGAAGAGGTGGCAAAACAGTAGGCAGCCAAAGAGCCGCTGCATAGGCCTACACTGGCTACGATCGAGGAGTCGACGTCTTGGGCTGACAAGAGCAGACCGATGTCTATGCTGCCGGCCTCAACGATTGCCAAAACGGTGAGCGACTGAATCAGGAGGTGCAAGAGATTACGCACCGCCTGTTGCGGCTGGTACGGATTGCATAGATCGCAGAATTCGGAAAGAGTAGAGGGTATGGGCAGATTGGCGATACCCATTTCACTTGCAGCATGTGCTGTCTTGAGTTCTTGACGAAAAGCCGACCATGCTTCGTTGAGAACGTGTTGGCCCAAACCACCAGCTGCTTTCGATAGCTGTAAGAGGGACTGGCTGTCAAGCAAGGTCGGTTGCGGGCCAAAAACGATCACATAACCAGTTGCAGCATCTAGCGATGATGAACTGCTCGTGGTGTTGACGGATGGGGACCAGAGAGGCTCCAAAGGAGATGGTGCTCTCGACGGACAGAAGGACGTCACGGATGAGCTGGGTTCACTATAGCTTCGTTCAGAGCTCGGACTAGAGGAGTGGGAAGACATGATGTAAGATGTACGATTCGTTGTTCAAGTTGGCGAAAGCAGGTGAAGGAATGAGCTCGAGGGATAGGCGCAGAGAAAGAGAGCGTCGGGTGTTTCCCTGGACGACATCTCTGGTATTCGTGATTCTATATCTAGCCTCTACTACTCAAGTATGTATGGCCCAAGGAGGCTGGCACAAGCACCACAGAGTGTTGAGCGTCTTGCTCCGCTATAGTGAGTAGTGAAAGTCACTACGTTGAGCCTCATTACTCTGCTCCAGGGTGAGCTACGAAAGCTTGCAGAGCTATCACCATGGGTTCGGCTTGGACTTGCTGATAGTTACTCACGACTCAAAAATCACGGATGATTCGTGATTCACGATTTGAAAAAGGAAAGAAAAAAAGAGCCAGCAGAGCGCGATATGAAACATAAGAATGCACCGGGTACGACGTTTGATTTACAGATTGCGTCGTTACCCGGCCACTCACTATTTGTCGTTATCACTGACGACTGCGAGAAAGATACTTTGACCAGCACGCTTGAGCTATGCTTTGTCTTGGCCTTTTCCACCAGCAAACACTGGCAAGCAGTGTAGTTGCTTTCTGATTCTTGCTATAAGGAGGCAAAGCTCAAGAAGAAGCCGTGTCCGATGCTTTGGATGCCTTCGTTTGCACTATGATATTGGCAGGGTTACAATCGCCAATGCTCAGCAAAGCAGTGCTACTGAGTGTGGCTGCTTTTGCAACACTGCTTAGTTACACGTCGGCGTCCAGATTCATCAGCCCTGGCGTCAATTCGACCATCGATTTCGGTGAGTGGAAAGCCATGTCTTGCTGTGGATGACTGTACATTCCGATTAGTCTTCCATGGCACGTGAAGCTTTGTCTAATGACGAGTGGTGACTAAACTGCATCGACAGCCGGACAGCTTTTTCATCTGGAATACTATGGAGCAAGTAAGTCGACTTGCAGCACGAACCACTTTGCGCCT
This sequence comes from Mycosarcoma maydis, assembly GCF_000328475.2. Lineage (NCBI taxonomy): Eukaryota > Fungi > Basidiomycota > Ustilaginomycetes > Ustilaginales > Mycosarcoma > Mycosarcoma maydis. The sequence continues at coordinate 2,507 of NC_026497.1, forward strand.
GAGGAACGACTAACGCAGGATACTCGTTTTGCTGTTTCTCGGCAGATGGCAACTTGAGCATGTCCATTTATGCCCAGCTGACCATCACGTCGCTAGCATTCGGATCAGAAGCAGTAGGATTGGATGCATCTAGGGTGCACGGCTATAGCTTGAGCCAGCCATTGAACTTGGCCACTGTATATCCAAACGCTTTTCAGCCGGATACTTCGGATGAGGATCGTGCAGCTTACAGATACAATGCATACGACTATAATCTGTCGCTAGCATCGCAGCCGCTTGACATCGACAGTGGCACGAGGTTGACGGCTTTTTAACAGTTTTGGAGGCATATACGGTGCCTTCGACTGTTAATGGGCTTCTATGGACGAATCGCGCCATGCTTCCCGTCCGCCTGTTGAAAAGCGATAGATGATTTCACAATTAACTTGACGACTTGTGACTCTGACTCACGACTCGTGGTTGTGACCAGGGGCTAAGGTCAAGAACAGAAGCAAGGGAAAGGGAACCCGGATCCGAAAGAACGAATGGTGGCCAGTACCGCCACTCGCTACTCATAGACACGGTCTTTCATGCTGCAAATTCGATCGGTGATTCAATACGCAGACATGCTTCCAATCCGAACAGCGTGCACGTTTGTTTCGAGTCTTTTGTACATGCGCGAAGTGAAAACAAGATGAGAATCTGTCTCCTGCCAGCAGGCTTGTGAAACAGTCGAACAAGCTTCTGCGGAACACTTAGCAGTAGAGACTTGATGAAAGTCTCAGACGGTAGTCTCTGGTGAGGCGAACATGAATTCTTTTGTGGGGCTAAGCGAGTGGAAGATTCGTGATTCTCTAGACACCACACCAAGTTAAGGTATAAGTTGCTGTGAGTTGTGATGCTCAGTGCTGTGTCTTGGCATACCAGTTAGCACGCCTTCCCAAATGCCGAAATTTCCGGCACTTTGATGGCAGCTGTGTTCGATTTTGCCCAATTTAAGTTGCCAAGATGCAATCACGAATCACGAATAGGTTAAGTTGACAAGGCAGGAACAGCGCTTGTTGTTCGCGAGAACTCACAGCAAGGCTCTCTAACGATCGTGTCGTGTTGATCGACCCCCTCTGTTGATGTAACAATCAAGAATTCGTGAATATTTCCGTGCCGCCGTGCGCGTGATGATTGTGCGGTGTATCGTATATCGTGTATCGTGCGTGAATCGTGTGACGTGTATCATGTGGTATGCGTGTTGGGTGATGCTTGCTGGCTGTTGAGCGACGTAAAACTAACTCGCCAGTGTTGTTCCGGGTCATCAGTCGTTGCGTGGGTGTTGGGTTCACACGACACTCTTTTGCAGAGAGTCGCTGCACAGCTGCAGGGTGCATTCGTGATAAGTTAACTAAAGTTATTCGCGATTCACGATTCATGTGTTGGCTGAGTCGGAAAACAGTCGGGATTGAGTTATGGAAAGTGCTCGCGCGGACCAATCACGAATTGTGAACGTGAATTGTGAACATGAATCGTGAATCGCGAATCGTGAATCACGAACGTACACGCGCCTTTGATTGTTGCTGTCTTTCCAACGAAGCTGTCTTCTATCCATTCCACCCGTCATCACCTTCTCTTTACCAACAGCAAGGTTTTTTGTTTTGCACTGCACAGGCGCATATGCTCGAAAGCGGAACTCACTCTGTTATCGCTCATGCTTTCCCTCGTCCAGGACAAGATTGCGTTTCTGCAGTCAGCGCTCGATGACCCGGCGATTCAGTGGAAGAAGCTCGTTCTTGCACTCTTATGGCTCGTGTACGCTTTCGAGACACTCCTCTCACTTCGACAGTACCGCCTTTACAGCCTGGAAACTCCTCCTGCCACGCTTGCCAGCCATGTCGATTTGGACACCTTCAAGAAATCACAGGTGTATGGCAGAGACAAAGCACGTTTTGGCTTCTTCTCGTCTGCTGTGAGCCAGCTAATCAGCGTCGCGCTCGTACATTACGACATCTATGCTTGGAGCTGGACGCTTGCCGGCACTATCCTCACTCACTTTGGCCAGAGCGATAGCGAAATTCCGCGGTCGATCGTGTGGATGGTGATCATGTTTGTGATTCGAGAGGTGCCAGGCATGCCACTCACCCTGTACCGCAACTTTGTCATCGAAGAACGACACGGTTTCAACAAGATGACCATCCGCACCTTTGTAACAGACACACTCAAAGAGTGGATGCTTGGATTCGTCATTGGCGTGCCACTCATCTCTGCTTTGCTGTGGATCATCCGATGGGCTGGATCGGCGTTCGTATCGTACGTCGTCGTTTTCCTCTTTAGCTTTCAGATGATCGCAATGGTTCTCTATCCAACCGTCATCCAGCCGCTGTTCAACAAGCTCACTCCGTTGCCCCAGGGTGCTCTTCGAGATCGTGTCGTAGCACTTGCAACGTCACTCAAATTCCCTCTGAAGCACATCTACGTGATTGATGGCAGTAAACGCTCGTCTCACTCGAATGCCTACTTTTTCGGCGTGATTCCCGGCGGCAACAAGCACATTGTCATCTTTGATACACTCATCGAAAAGTCGAGCGCGGACGAGATCGAAGCGGTGCTGGCGCACGAGCTAGGCCACTACGCCAACAACGACCCTACCAAGCTTCTCGTCCTGTCGCAAGTACAGATCTGGTTCACCATGAGTCTCTTTACGCTGTTCATCAACAACGTTTCGCTCTACCGGTCGTTTGGCTTCCAGGTAGGCCCTTCGCTTCTTGAAAAGGTGGCAGGAACGCGCTCGTCGCAGCTGCTCAACTATCTTCCTGTGATTATTGGTTTGGAGTTGTTTCAGCTCGTGCTGAATCCGACGGATGCTCTGGTCAAGTTCCTCCTCAACTCGGCGATTCGCAGGATGGAGTATGCTGCCGATCGGTTCGCTGCGACGCTGACTCGACCTGGTCCTACCCGGTCTGAACTGGCTGCGGCCGCCGAATTCAACGCTGACAGCCACAATGCTGCAGTCAAGGTGGATCCAAATCAGAAACAAGAGTATGTCGATCTGCTTGGTAGGGCGCTTATCAAGCTGCATGTGCACAACCTTTCCACGATGCATCACGATCCTCTCTTTTCAGCCTACCACTACTCACATCCCACGTTGGCCGAGCGACTTGACGCTCTGCAAGCTCTACGACCCCATCTCAAAAAGCACAAGTAGCCAAAAGCAAAAGTAGCCTCCGTCACGGCAGAACACAACCTCGCCGCAACCGACGCTACATGGCCACGCGCCAAACCTCGCATCATCTGCAAACGCCGTGCGCCTCTTTGTAACCATCCGAATCCATCATCCTGTCGAGGCTCGCTTCGCATACAGCTATATCCTATCGGACCAGACGTTGGATTGAACAACCAGCTTGATTAAGCCGTGTGACGTGTGCATTAATCTGTGAACGTAAAAAAAAAACGCGTTTCCATTCAAACAAGAACAGGTAACACTGCCTAAATTGCGGGTCTTGGTGGACCAGCTGAGCCAGCGATACCTGTCACGTGCGGGCTTGACACGAGGCGCTCGGGAAGGGAAGACATTTTCGTTGCAGGCGAGGTGAGTGCGGAAATCCCGAGAATCGAGCCGGTTGATGCTCCTCGGCCGTCGGAATCCTCGTTGAGGGCCGTGGATCTCGATGCCTGCTGGATCATTAGCGATGACGAATCGTTTCTGCGCGACATAGGATCGGCAAGTCCAGCGCTGCTTGATCGATTCCACACGGGTAATTGATGATTAGAGATCAGCTTTCGCAACACCCCAGACGCTTCACGTCCGAGCTCCCAGCGTGATGCCCTCACCTCTCTTTCCACCATCTCTAGCACGGCACGTGTGTAGCATTTGCAGTCGACATGTGCAATGTCGTCTGCTGTCTTGGTAGACATGCGTTCCAAAAAGTCGATGCCCTCTGGTTTCATTGGTGGTGGTGCAGACGGGCGCGAGGTCAAAGCTTCAATGATCCTGGCGTCGCCTCCGATCCGAGTTCTTTCGGCCGAGATCTGTCCGTGCAACGCGCCAGGCGAATTGGGGATGGACGAGCTCAAGCTTGTGCTAGTATTGTGGTGTGCAGATCCAGGTCTCGTTGCGGTAGCCGAGCCGGACGCCCCCGCTCCAGCGGCGACTTGGTGGTTTGTTTCACCGGCAGTGGAAGCGACACGCGGGATAGTCAAGGCATGGCCGTAGGCCCATATGACGAGAGCGCATAGATATTGGCACCAGCGATGGTGCAAGGCCTCGTCTAGACCAGTTTCGCGGTCAGAAGCTTTGCGCGCAGCTGAGGAGGCCGCAATACTAGCGCTGGTCTCTGCATCGCACGTGCCAGGATAGATTGGCCTTGCCTCCTTGTTACGGACCTCATCGGCGGCTGCGGTAGCAGAAGTAACGGCCTTGAACGTCTGGATGGTGCCGTACGATTCCGTGCCGGCGCCTAGAAGAGAAGTGCGCAAGAAATTGACGGCGTACCAGACGGCGGTTCGACCATCGGTGGTACGCGCCCATTCCTTGACCGACCGGCGTGAGGTATTGAAGGTAGCGCGATCGATGAAGCGGCCAAGCACTGAGGGCAGACCGGCGTAGATCTGAATGTCGATGATATCGGCAAACAAAGCAATTTGAGCTGCGGTAACAAGACTTGGAGTGGCGCGGTGGATGAGGCGTGTGCTCGACTCTTCATCTGCCTTGATGTAAGCAATGTCCATGCGGGCTTGCAAAGAAGAGTAAGCTGCTGAGAGACGGTCTTTCCAGTTGCCGATGCCATTGTCGGGGGCTCGACTACCGCCTGGAGACGACTCTGCACCTAGCAAGACGTTCTGTTTCCATTGAAGATCGTAAGCAATGCTCATCAGGCCGTGCAAAAGCACAAAGCGTGGAAAGGCGTCAAGCTCCTGGGGCGTCTTGGCAGGGCTGAGGCACGCCTTGAGCGCCGGAATGAATGGGCCGGGAGGCTTGTAGCTTGGACGCTTGCGGAATCTGTGCCAAGCTTCGGGCGTGGTTTTGTTCCACTCGTCGTCGCTGCAGGGCAAGTTGAGCTGAACCTGGAAAGCAGAGAGCGAAGGAATGTGTCGAAAGATGGTGGCGTGCTGCGCATCGAGCATGAATTCGAATAGAGCGATTCGCTTTTTTTCCTCCTCTCTAGCCCAGCTTCTCCAAGATTCTTCCGAGTCGTCAAAGTGAGCTTGGCTGGGGGTGCTGGCGTTGAAGACGGCGTTTCTGCGGGCAAGAGTGATGATAAAGTTGTGGAAGAGGTGTGCCATCTCGTGTTGGGGACGAGTACTCATCAGCTTGCCAAAGCATTCGGTGAGGACGAGCGCCTGGAGCATGGGCAGCGTGGCTCGTGCTGGACGAAAATCCTCGAGACTGACTACGGCGCCCCAGATCTTTTGAGCGATGCGAACGGCGAGCTCATGAGCGGGTAGACCTGCAAAATGCGCTCCAATCACGACGATGGCGCTCAAAAGCATTGGGTCGGTGGTGCTAGCTGCAAAGGTGGGCTCGTGAATGAGCGGATAGAGGCGATTGAACTTGACAAAGAAGAGATAGATGTAGCATCTGAGAGCAGATGGCGTAAAAAGGGGCGAATTGGGAAGCTCGCTGACGGATTGGAGAAAGATGAGAAGTCGGTGGTGCGCGACGGGATCGAGATGATAGGTAACTCGGCTGGGAATATCGGCTTGAAGGGTTGCAAAGTAGGCGAGATCTTCGAGGGCGTTGGGGGTTTCGACTTCGCTGCCGGACAAGAGGATACCGTCAGAGCTCATGCCACGTCCGAAGCTGGAGGCGTCGGCTGCAGTGCCGGATGGAGGTACACTGTTGTGAGAGCCATGTATGTTTCCAAGAAAGCCTCCGAGGCCGTCGGAGCTGCTTGGCGAGAACGCGGAAGTTTGCGAGTGCGGACCGCGTGCGTTGCTGCCAGCAGTGGTAGCTCGGCCGACACTGCCGCCAAAGTTGGAGCCGCCAAAGGGATCGACGCCGTCAAAGAGCCAGCCAAAGTCAGCGGTGTGGTCGACAATGGGTGGCGCAAACGGGAATATGTCCTGATTGGGGGGTGGAAGGGTGGAGGGCGGCCGGGCAACGGCCGGTATGGCGGCAGGGGGTTCAAGGTCAGCCAATGGCATGGCGGCATCTGGACGTGTGGCGTCACGTGAGGCATCGTTCCAGGCAGCCATGTAGGATGCGGATGGAGGTGGAGCATAGCTACCTGCGGATGGGTGACTGGATGTAGAAGCGCCGGGAATCCATCGAAATGGAGCGGCAGCCTGAGCATCGGCAGCAGCAGCAGTGGCAGCAGAATGGTTGTTTTGAACGTACTCTGATCGTAGATCGGGCTGCGCAGATGCGTCGGGCCAGATCGACTCGTTACGATACGGTGGCGGAGGGTAGGCGGCGTGGTTGGGTGTGGAGGGGGTTTGAGTGGCAAAACCAGACACAGAAGGCTTGGCATCGTGGGGAGCATCTGCGGCTGCCGAGCGATAAGAGGAGGTATCTGCAGGATATGCGTGTAAGGGACGCGTTGCGGGAGGCGACATGGGAGGGTTGTTGGACCAGGCGGCGGCTGAGCCATATGGTGCAGGTGCAGACGAGAGTGGTGGAGCATGCGAGGTGGACGTAACGAGGGGAGCAGCAGTAAGGTTTGACCAAGGAGGAGATGCAAGATGCTGTGTTGAGGCGAGGTGGGTGGGATTAGTGGGTAAGTGGTTGGGGTGAATCTGTTGATCCGAGTCTGGATCGTTGCGGTCGCTGTTGTCGTCGGCGTCAGCGTCAGCATCGGCATCAGCGTCGTCTGCGTCGTCGTCGTCGGAAAGGCGATCATGTTGTCGGTTGAGATGGACATGGGAACGGCGGCTGGAGCGAGAAGCAGCGGAAGGTTTGCGTTGCTTGTTAGAGGCAGAAGCAGACTTGGTGGGAGATGAGGAGGAGGCGGCTTTGTCATGTAGGTGGTCGTCATTGGCGTCCTTGTTACGGTTGGACCATCTACCGAGGGTCTTGCCGCGGAGGGCATGCCTCTCAAGGTGGCGTACGAGAAGATCTTGACGGACAAAAGTACGGTCGCATTGGTTGCAGCAGAGAACGCGCGCCTGATCGTGGTTGAGCTTGTGACGGAGGAGATGGTCAGGACGCGAGTAACTCTTGGTACAGCCTGGCTGATCACAGGTGTACCTCATCTCGGAGGACGACGATTCTTTGCGAGCCATGCTGGAACCTGGGACGCACCGATGTGGATTCGGACAAACCAAGGCAGCGTGCGTTTGTGAGAGGAATGGATGGTGATGGCAAGCTAGCCGAGGCGAATGGACGAGTGGATAAATGGATGTGGAGCAGAGGAGAGCACTGTATTGCAATCAGTGGGGTGACACCAGAGTCGGTGGGTAAGCGCGGAGTAGACGAGCAGCGGCGAAAAGGGCGAGAGGAGAGGGCTGCTGTGATGCGGCGTTCGACGGCGGACCAAGGCGAGAGCTTAAGTCGGCAGCAGCGCGAGCTAGTATCGGGTCGGAAGGAACGAAGGTCGGGATATGATGCGATGTGATCTGATGCGATGCGATGCGATGCGATGCGATGCGCGGGAGCGGGAGCAGTGCAGTGTGATGGGGCAAAGAGAAGCCAAGATTAAGCTTGGCCGCTGGAGAGAGCGCTGATAGAGATGGCTCAGCCGTGTGCTTGGAGGCGAGTTGTGAGTGGAGAGGCGAGTCTGCGAAAATGAAGTGACGGAGCGCCAGAGTCACGAGTTTGGTTTGCGCTTTTTTTTGTTTGGGCAAAGTCGAAAGTGGCTGTCAGCAGTGACTCGTTGACAGAAGTGGCTGGCAGGACGACTGGATTGCGCTGCAACGAGCAGAATGGAGCGCTCGTATTTGTTGGAAGGCTTGCGCAAAGAGCAGATGACAGGCTAAAGCGAGGATGCGAGTCAAGATTAGAAACGTGATGGTAGAGTCATTGACATCACCCGCCCAACCCAATGGACGGTGGATAGGCAGCCAAGGTAGCAAGCGAGACAGTGCACTGCACTGTGCGAGATGGAAAGAGGTACAACTCGTGAGTAGGTGGGTGGAGAGCAAGTTGGGCGGAAGCTGGGAAGTGCGCGAATGTGTTGCTAGAGTGTTGAGTGGTAGCCATCACGAATCGTGAATCGTGAATGTTGGCTCCTCGTTCCATACGTGAAAAGTTCAAGTCGCGGACAGTTCAAGGTGGGCGTTGCCGATTCGAGCCGCTCCTTGCTCGCCTGCTATCCTTGCTCCACGCTCCACGCTCGCTTGATCCGAGTGTTCCTAAAGGGTTGGTCAATTTGGTTCGGGATTCCGTGCAGGGCCAACACGACGTGGGCCAAGTGTTGTTCGCTGTGCGCGTCGTAGAGTGCTGCCCACATTGACCATAAAATCACGAAAACTCGTTTTTCGGATTCAATTCGTGATTCGAGAAACCAGAATCGCGAATCGAAATGGATGAATTCGTTTAATTGGTAGAAAACCCTCTATCTTGACGATGCATCAATTTACGATTCACGCTTCGTGATTTGCACCTTTGTAAGTCGTGAGTCGTGAGTCGTGAGTCGATCGGGTTGATAAGAAATCGGGCTCGAACCCGCGCAGCTACAACTGAGCCAAAAGTGTCAGTCACGCCAGCCAAGCGTTTTCGGACGAGGTGAGAGCCTCGGCATCAGCGCAGTTACGGGGTTCCTCACCGAGCTTTCCACAGTAGCCGATGCTGCGAAGCAACGATGCAGCGATGAAAGCTGTTATGGTGGTGCTGACGAAGCGCTTCTGCAACGTGCCATGGTGATCGAAGCCAGAGTCACGACTCATGCGTCTTGCTTTGCACGCTCAGACGTGGTAGCTTAGATAGCAAGGATCTCTGCACGGACGACAGGTTCACGATTCGCGCTTGCACTCGTGGTGAGGGTTCGTTAAAGTGGTCCAAAGTAGGATAATGCAACATGGTGCATGGCTGTAGAGGCTGTCAGCGCACACACACCTACACACACTCAGCTTCTCCACTCGACACGTGCGACTCGTGAAGAGGTTCGGATGACAGTTGGAATGCGTTGGTCGGCTTGGTCCCGACGTTATCTCGAGTGAGTGGTGAGTGAGCGAGTGCACCCGGGCCTGTTCGTGTTCCAATCCAAATTCAATTCATCGCTCGCATTCGTGATTTGTCGTTGGGTAGACACTTCATGACTGGACTGTGACACTCATCCGAATCACGAATCAAATCTACTGTATCGTGTAGTCACGACTAGTTATCATAAAAACCAGGCATCAGAGCCCATGTAAAGTCAAGTGTTTGAGAAATTCGGTAAATATTCGTGATTGATAAATTCAGCTCACAACCCTAAGTCAGGACTCAGGACTCACACTCGTGACTGGAGCGAGGTAGAGATAGCGTCAAGTCACAGTATATCTCAACGCACGCACGCCTGTGGATAGGCATCGTGATTAACACACGATATCCAAGCATGGCCAAACAAATATCGAGTGGATCCTGTTGGCACTACTCGTGATTGACTCCTCTCTTCTACATCATCGTCGTCGCTCCTCGTCGAGCCGGCTCTCTTCCATTGCGACTCTACTCGCATACACCGCTTATCGCTTACATTGGTCGTCATTCTCTTGCTCCTTGGCGGCTCCAATGACACTCTAGCGTACTGCCGTTGCTATCATCCCTCTTGTCGCCTTCTCGTTTTGATCGACCTACATCTTCGATCGCTCGATTACAGCATCGCTGCGCCTTCACCTCTTTTGGCGCAGCTCTTCTGTCTCTTGCTCGTTCACCTCGGTCCGCACCGTGCTTTCACCTGCCACCGCAGCCTCGTTCCAACATGGTCAAGTTTCCAATCATGGTCTC
>NC_026497.1:12435-171194 GCF_000328475.2 Mycosarcoma maydis
AGCCTCTTCAGAGACGTCGAGATGTACGCTTCCCTTCCGCCGATTATGTGCCACTCTGGAATCTGTCAACCACCTCAAGCCCGCTCGAGCACTGCATCGAGACTCTCTCAATCTGTCCCACTTCCCCCTCCAGTCCTCCAACCTTTCGCCCATATTCCCTTCGGATTCCCATCAATCTGCTCGACTCTACCTCTCCCACCACCCATGCACGCCTCGACACCCTTGGCTCCTCGGCTTTCAGCAGCTTGACTCCAAGCGTCTCTGACACCTCCAGGGTGCTCCCGTTGGCCCATCCTTTCATCCACGATGCCGACTCGGCCGACGACACCAACACGTCGGCATGGCAGCCATCTTCCTCCTCGTCCAACTCATCCCGTTCCTCCCACAGCTCCTCTTCGTCCTCTTCCTCCCGTCCACCTACTCCATCCCTTTCTGCACGCCCAAACCTCGCCACCTCGACCGCACAGCAGGATTCGTCCGGCAACCACGGCAGTGGATCCAGTACGCCCACGCAAAACAATTCTCTCTCTCCCTATCAGATCGAGAGTGCACTTCTTGGCCCCTCCTCGCTCCTAACCACAGCCGCACGAGGTAACTACCAACAGCGTCGCGGTGCCGCCGCACCGGCGTGTCCCCAATCATCCGAAACCGACCACCCGGCTCCCCTCTGGACCGGCTCGGTCGCTTCACCAAAGCATCGCACGCTCCACTACTCGTTTGAGCACGGCGCCTATGGAATCCCCAAACGCCATCCCTGGGCAGCTGTTCGCGGCAATGGCAAGCGCGTCCAATCACCCCCTAAGCCAGCTGCCCGCTCAGGCGCCGTAGGCATGCTAGCTGCGGCTGCTGACTTTCTTACCGGCTCTGCATCCGCTTCGGCTCCAGCAACGCCCAAACAGAAGCTAGGTGGCGAAACGCTCGTCGCACAGGATGGTCGTCGCCTTGGCCTCAATTCGCCCATTCGTGAGCACGGTCGCATCGTACAGGATCGATTGCAATCCGTCCAGGTTGGCGAAGACGCTTACTTCCTGCGTCCCGACTCCATCGGTGTAGCAGATGGTGTCGGAGGCTGGGCCTCGCGCGCCGGAGCTGATCCAGCCCTCTTCTCCCGCCTTCTCATGCACTTCTGCGCTGCAGAACTTAGCAAATTCGACGATCTTAGCGCAGATGAATTGGCCGCTCACGGTGGTAAGAAGCTGCGCGAGTGGGACCAACTCGACCCTGTCGAAGTCATGCACGTGGCCTGGGAGCGATGCGTCCGCGCATCACGGCGTGAAGGCATCCTCGGTTCATCAACCGCGCTACTTGCCGTTCTTCGAGGAGACGAGCTTCGCATCGCCAACCTGGGCGACTGCGTTCTGCTCATCATCCGCGCAGGCGAGCTTCTCTTCCGTTCCACCGAGCAACAACATTCCTTCAACTTTCCCGTTCAGCTAGGCATGATGGGTCACACCGCAGAGAGCGTCACCATCGCAGCCAATCGCACCCTTGCCCGCGATGGCTTCCTACAGTCTGGCGCTTCCGACGATTTGGACGATAACGCTCCTAACCCGCTCGGCACCTCCACAGCCGAATCCATGGATGAAGCACGTAAGAGCCTATCACAAGCATCTGCGGCCACCGATGGCGAAGACGCCGAAGAGGCTGACTGGGATGAGCCGCGTCGTGACGCTGGTCGATGGACTGTCAAGGTGCAAACAGGTGACATCATCATTGTAGGCAGCGACGGTTTAGTGGACAATCTCTTTGACGAAGACATTGTAGAGGAGGTGCTCAAGTTTGCTCCGCCGCCTACCTCGTCCCAATCCATTCCCGAACATGACCTAGCCTCGCTCGAAAACGGCAATCGCACCATAGAGGGACAGCACGACTACCGCCTGCCAGACGACTTTTGCCCACAGCTGGTCTCTGAGGCGCTCTGTTCTCGTGCCAAGGCGGTTTCTGAAGATTCGCGAGCCGTCAGCTCTCCCTTCCAACAGCGCGCCATGGAGGAAGGTCTACATTATGTAGGTGGCAAGCACGATGACATCTCGGTCGTCGTTGCCGTTGTGGGTGATCCCTCGGAACGCCTCAATCGGGCTAGTTACCCCGTCGTATCCGATCAGGACAGCTCAGTTCCGGCGCAAGCAGGGGCATCTAGGCGCTGACCAGCGCTCAGCATCCGTTTCCGTCTAGCCTGTATCTTGACTCATCTCAAACCCCTCCTAGGCACTCAGCGACGAGCACTCCAGCGCCGTCATCAATTTTGTATCTTGCACTTTTAGCTCTCGGATGCCTTCTGTCTCTTCGGCTGGATTCAATCACACTTGCAAAAGCGCAGACTCAAGCGTGACAGTGGTGCAAGTGGGATGGTGTTCAGATGTTGCAATGGCTGGAATTTTTCTGTGTGTCTGTGTCCAGCATGCTCTCACATGTCGTTGGGATCTCCTGTAGACGTGAGCAGCTTCTGATTTTGCTGGACCCAGTTGTTGACCGCCGAGCACTGTGAATAAAATGGATCGGTGATCGCAAGCAAAGGGATCTGATCTGGCAGAATCTGAAACTGCATCAAGAGACCGATGGCCATGTGAGGCATGAGATGGCAGTGGAATGGCCAGATGCCGGGATTGTCCGCGACAAACCGGAAGGCGATCCAGCTGAACGGCGGCACCGAAAAGACATCTCGACGCATTGGATTGATTCTTGTATCTGAAAAGTTGGAAGGACCCTGGAAGTTGCCTGCGCCTGCTCCGATCAAGAAAGGAGTGAACCCATGAAGGTGGAACGGATGTTCGCCCTCATCGAGGTTGTTGACAATAACATCCATAACGACCACCTCGCTGTTGGTGACAATCATCTCGTCTGGGTCATTGTAGTACGCCCCCACGCTCGAGTTGGTATTCAAGGCGTGTCGGGTCGCTTCAAAAGTGTAGGCTTTCATCAACGATGCTTGAGGCGCCATTTCCGATGTGAAGGTGGTCTGGTTGAAAAAGGCATGCCATTGACTGAATGCATCCAGTCCAAAGTTGACCACCAGCTTAGTCGTCATGTTAGACGCAGGAGCATCGATCCGAGTGATGGGAACCAGCTGCGATGTGCTCAAAGACTCGGTTACGTTGACGAGCGTAGAGTTGCCAGCGTTCGAGGTCGGTGGAGTTGAAGCGCTGACACCCTCGTAGCGCATGATGGCATACTGATCCATGACTAGGAAAGGGTTGTCATAAGCAAACATGTCGTCAAGTACCTCTGCACGTACCGCATAGGCGCCCACGGGTTGATCAGTCTCGACTATCACCGAGTATCTCTGCGCTACCATGATGTTGAAGCACTGCACAACAATTGGTTCGACCTCGGTGCTATCCGCCTCGATAAGCGTCATGCTATGGCCATCAATTGATATTCGGAAGCTGGCAAGCGAGCCGGCGTTGATGAATCGCATTCGCACACGCTTGCGAGCTGGAACAGTGAAGTTGTATGCTGTCTTTCGTGTGAGATCGTCAGAAATGCAGCTGGTACCATTGGGAGCAAGCGCGCAGTTTGAGAAGCCGAGGCCATTGATCAATCCGTAGTCCGGGACCGGCTCGTCGCCCTGGTCTCCGCCCGGTGGCCCAGACTTGGACCTAGCAAAAGCAGCGACGCTGAAAGAATCCGCCTGATAAGCATCATTGACCACAAAAATGAGGTCTTGGTCGTAGTTGGCCCTAACAGTGGTACCATTGGATGGGATCGTGGTGGTCGCATTGTCTGGGTTGATTATTCTGAACTTTTCATCCTCTCCATGGAGGATCAAAGGTCCAAAAATGCCATCCGCGTAGGTCGGAGCGTAATGGGAGTGCCACCAATACGTGCCAGACTGCTGGACTGTCCAATTGTAGGTGAATGAAGTTCCAGGCGCGATGCCACACTCAGTAATACCGGCTGAGCCGTCCATCTCGTTAGATCCTCGCTGATACTGGCCGTGCCAGTGAATCGACGTTGGCACGGGCATTTTGTTTTCGACATGAACGATGATGCGATCTCCGATGTTAGCCTCGATCTTCGGGCCAGGATACAGGTTGTTTACCAATCGCATTTGCTTTGTAACTCCTGCTGGATTGGAAAGCACCTGGGTGAGTGTCCAGTTGTAGACTCGGTCCTGCGGTGGTGCGAAGCGGTTCCATGTAGGATCGAGTGTGAGCTGTGAAGGATCGGCGAGATGCTCCCTGGAAATAAAGGGTAGGTCGGAAGCTGTGGCGCCTGGCACCAGGTTTGAAGTCGAAGAGTCTACATTAGACTGCGATTTATGCTTGTGTTTGAGCCCTAGACCAAGACCAAGCCCCAAAGCCAATGCAGTGACGCAAACTAGCGCAAGTATCGCAGCTATCACCGCTATCGAGCGTCTCCGAGTCGGTGGCACATGGACAGCTCTGAGGTTCGATCTCTGCGACCCGTCCTCGACGCTTGCAAGCGACTTGCTGCTCGATTGACTGGCTGTCTTTTCCCTTGAAGTATGTGGCTGGGAAGTCCTGGTCACCATGGCGACTAGTCCCAGTTCACGATGACAAGGCTGAAGTGGCTCGCTCACGTACCCGAAGTTGGTTGGCTGCTGTGGAGGTGGGAAATGAAAGAAAGCGAGAGCAGAACCTACTCGAACTTTTCCAAGGATCTGTGAAAGACTCGTGACTCAGGTACGGCTTTGACTAGTCAGGGTTATATCGCCTTTGCCTCCTCGTTTCGAAAATTTTGTGTAGGTGTGTTCTTGAATTGGATACGAGCGTAAATGGAACCGAGTGCTCGATGCAGCTCCTTACCACAAAGACTGACAGGCTCACAGATACAGCGCACCTGTACGAGACTGATCAAAGCGCTCTCTGTGACGAGTCATCTGATTATGTGGAGCCAAACCACACCATGCTGGTGTTGCCCGCTGGTTGAACGTCGAAACCCACTATGAAATTGCTCATGGAAGGTGAGTCGACCTGAAGAAACGCGTGTGGGTCGCAGAGCATGCGGAACGGTATCATTTGAGTTCTTGCCAACGATGAGCACGTTGCCGCCGGTGGCTGCCGGAGAGTTTGGTGTGGTCCAACTCGAAGATTTCACCCAGCGAGAGCAATTGCAGCTGTGATTCACGATTGTCGTCGGGCCAAGTTGGACAGCCGAGGCTGGCGTCAAATAGCGGTAGCCAATGAGCGCGCGAGAATTGCTCCTGTGCATGCACCGAGGAACGTGTCCTTCGCACATGCACGATGCATGATGCACGATGCAGCCACGAGCCTGTTGAGGTTCAAGCTCGATCGTGACTCGTGACTGATTGCACATTTACTGTACGATCACAGATTCGTAATTGCCCACCCTCGCTTCGACACATAACTTTTTACTAGGTATACTGTTCGAAGCAGCGGTGAACCTCGAGAGCGCGTTCTATCCAGCCGAGTGCTAGCGAGTGCTAGTGGATCAGCACGGCAGAAAGCACTGCTGAACCCTGACTATAATTTTTTGAGATGTCGAGCAAGCCCAACGACCCTCTTGCTCAAGAGTTCAGTATACAACACGCTTCGCCACTTGACAGGTTGTTCCTGCTTGGCACGTTCCTCGGCCTGCAGCTTCGCTGAAACATCCGTTCCCCAAACCGTGACACTTTCCGCTTGACAAGTTGAACAAAGTCGGCAGCTTGGCTATGTGCACATACACACGTCTCATGTACGATCCAGAGCCGCCGGCTACTGAGGTTAACATCCTTCTCTTTCGACCTTGCCGCAGCGGACGTACGTTCAAGGGCCACTGCTTGCCGCTTTTTCGGCTCCCATTCTCTAATGCCGCAAAGTGATGTACACGTTGCAACCCGTACCTGCGGTTGCAGCCGAACCTTCGGCACTTGATCGGCAGTCGGTTACAAACGCAACCTTCCTGATTGGTCAATCCATGTTGAGCACCTAAGTGGTGAGGTTCCCACGTTTTGGTCTGCCTTCATCTCAGACAGCTTGGATCGTTCGGTGGAGTTACTTATCGCGCTCAAGTGCAGCACACTCGAATTGTCGTCTTCATTTCGGTGTTCGGGCAGACTCCTTCTGCTTGCGGCTCCACGAGCTCGTCCTTCCGAGAGTAGAGTATGTCTGCGCAGTGTGCTGGTTCTGAATGGACTTCTCGAGACTGCTAGCTACACTGGCGTGGGTTTCTATAAAGACAGAGACAAGGTGTCCTTCGTTTGGCGTTTCGTTTCACACTGTACACATCACCGACGTCGTCATCCAAAATGAAGGTTGTCGTCGCTGCTGTCTCCGCCGCTCTCTTGTGCGTCAGTGCCTCCGCTGGTCCGATCGAGAAGCGTGCTCACCTCGGCCTCACCTTCGTTCCTCCTTCTACTTCGCCTCTGAGCCAGTCACAAAATTACGTCGGACACAACAATGCTTCGCTGCCCAAGCGCGAGGTTGTGCCTGGTAAAGCATTCGACCGTATCATCCAGATCTGGCTGGAAAACACTGACTTCGAGGCTGCCATCTCGACGCCGGCCTTGCAAGCTCTCCTCCCCGATGGCGTTCTCTTCGACAACTACTACGCTGTTACGCATCCCTCGGAGCCCAACTACATTGCTTCGGTAGCTGGTGACTTTTTTGGCCTTGGCGATGATACATTCAACCATATCCCCTTGAACATCACCACTGCTTTCGACCTCCTTGATGACGGTGGCAAGAACGGCAAGCCTATTTCGTACGCGTGCTACCAGGAGAACATGCCTTATGACGGATTTACGGGCTTTAACTACTCCTCTAAGAACTATGTTACTCCAGGAGCGCCTGACTACACATACTACGTTCGAAAACACAATCCGTGTGCGATCATGGACTACATCAGCTCAAACCAGTCGCGTGCGATTTACAACCGCAACTTCAACGACCTTGCTGCCGACATTGGCAACGATGTCATGCCTCAATGGGTAAGTTACTCGGCCTTTTTTCTGCAAGCGCTTTCCACGACGTGCTGACACGATACTTGCTCTTAATTCACGATTGTCAATCACGAATCGTTGGTCGCGATTCTGCTCTTGATCGGTGTGGCAAATCTTGACAGAACTTCATCACCCCAAACATGGTTAATGATGGCCATGATACGACAGCCGCCTTCTTCTCCAACTGGACTAGCTATTTCCTTACCCCGATGCTTAAGGAGCCCAAGTTCAACAACAACCGTACGCTTGTTCTGCTCACGTTCGATGAGAACGATAGCTACTCGGCTGCCAACCGCATCTTCACGATTGCTCTCGGAGGAGCGGTTCCTTCGAGCCTCAAGAACACTACAGACCACACCTACATGACGCATTACTCGGCTCTGTCGTCCATCGAGGCCAATTGGAATCTGAAATCGCTCGGTCGTGGCGACACGAACAAAACCATGGCCAACGTCTTCCCCTTTTGGGCCGAGCTGTTTGGCTACCAGAATACTCAGGTGGATGATGCCGATATACCCATGACGAACCTGACGGGGATCTATGCAGGCCCGTTGAGTGGCACTGCGAACACGTTGTTCTATGCACCTGTAGATGTCAAGGTGATTGGTGCCGGTGGTCAGCCTGTACTGGTCAAGAGTGGTCTCAACGTTTCTCAGACACTTGCTACGCTCGTCCAGACCAACTTGACGGCCTTGAACCAGAAGCCTGTCTGGGAGACTGATCCTGGCTACAAAAACACCAACGTCTCTACTGGTTCTGGGTCCGGTTCGCAATCCGGCACTTCGACTGCTAAGCCGAACGCTGGTGTGAAACCTCTGTTGGCCACAAGTGGCGTCTTGGCTGCTGCCGTCTTTGCCAGTGTCGCGACGCTCGTGTGATTCGTGATCGTATCGACCAGCAGCTTTCCATCTTTCCTGCGTGTTGCGGTCGTGAACTCGTTGAAAATCGCGTCTCGCACCGTGCCGGTTGTCGGCGCGTACATGGCATGTGGTCACCGAAAGACTCTGTGGACGAGGCACTCGGTAGTCGAATCTGCCATTCACGATTTCGTGCATGGGCCATAACCGATCCAAACCGCTGAAGCGTCCAAGCACTAGCTCACCTGCCATCGACTACAAGCTTGGGCTGACACGGCATCACTTGGAGAATTTGTACATTTCATAAAACCATCAGACCATCTAGACAACACACTCATGATTGTGATGATTGTGATCGTCGGCAGAGGGAGAAGCTCGAGTGGCTTGTGTTTCGGCCGTCGATGCATCTTGCAGTGCCTTTAACACAAGCTCGCTGTATTCTTGAGCGAAGCACCAAGCCGGATTGTCGTCACGCACCGACTCTACAAGCGTGCGTAAATGTTGGCGGTCGAGCTGTTTGAGTACAGCGCGAGTTTCGCCGCCTTCTCTGCGCACACCGTTCTCTGTCTGGCACAGCACGTCAGCACGCCAGAGCGCCAGCCCGCAGAAGGTCGCATGACGCGTATCGCCTTGCAAGATCCAGCGGCGCGTCTCGGAGGAAGCGTTCGTAGCGCCATCCTTACTCTGACTGTTCCGATGGTGACGTCGTTGTAGATCGCGCTCTGTATTTTGCTGTGGAGCAAATAACTGCGCATGCGACGCTTGTCGAACATCTCCACCTGCCATGTGGCGATCAAAGATGGCGCGTCTGGCATCGGACAATCGTCCTTCCCCAGCGAAGCTCGACCATCTCGGTGGCAAGTGTGAAGCTCGACGCAGAGCCGTCGCGGCACTGGGCCCAGCACCTACCGATACCGAAGCGCGCCAATCTGCAAGCACCTCGAATCCTTCTTGCACTTCGTGTTCGCGAAAGATACCTGCAAGCCCGAGATACTGAAACTTGCGATGCCAGAATTGCACGCGTAGCCAATCTTGGCTGCGCGTTGGCGTCGGCGTCGGCGTCGGCGTACCAGTGTCGTTCCGGCTCTCTTTGGCGTCGCCCACCTTCGCTTGATTGTCATGGTCTACGGTCAAGACCAGATGGGGCCACGCCTGCTTGGCTGGGATCAGCTCTTCGCATACGTGCTCGCCGATCGAATTGGTAGATTGCGGTGATGACCGCTTTTCGTCAAGGAGTTTGATCGTACATACTAGCACCACCAAAGACATGTACACCGCATGCGACGAAGCAGGCGCCAGCCTCTCCTTTTTGCACTTTGTCCTCGCGGCGCAAAGTAGCGTCAAGATCGTGCCTGCATGCACAAGCGCCCTCCGACAGTATGGAGATTCGGCCCAAACCTGTAGCAGCAGCGCAATCTTTTCATGCCGCTCCTGATCGATTGCAGAACTACGTTTGCTCGTAGCCAAGTAGAAGCAAAGCGACTGCAGCGGAGCACATAGTCCCAAAAAGATAGTCTGCCATCGAATCGTCAACTGCTGCGCGTCGTCGGTGACTTTGAGACCGAGTCCTGCGGCAGCCTCGTCACTGTTTGTGTGACAGCCATTTTTCGAGCCGCTGAACATCTCGGACCAGTTCATCAGAGCGTGCGCTACTCGCGTGGCGTGCAAAGTGCGCCCGATCCGCCAACCAGGAAGGTCGATCAAGCTTGCGCTCTGAATGTCAAAGTGGTCCGCGTCGATTTCGAGCTGTTCGGGTAGAGCGCCTGTGCCCCATGCTGGCGTCTGATACCAGCCGCTGTCCACCATCCATGCTCCGTGCACAGCCTCCAACAGCGCCGACATGTACAATTGCGGTACGATCCGAACCTCGGACGTCGCCGTGGGCGTCTCGCTCTCTGCATCCTGTACATCGGCATGCGATGGACGCCGGCTAGAGCGCGCTGACGAGCTTGACGGCTCTGTGACCTCGACAAAAGCGCCTGTCACTGCACTAAATGTACGTTCCGCATTATCAGCATGCGAACGCGAAGGCTTCGAAGCCTGAGTGCTGCTCCTGCTGGCACCAAAATCGAAGGAGCTGCGAAAGCGCGGTGGAGCAACAGTTGCGGGCTGGTTCGCCACATGTGGTCTGAGCAACTGCTCTGCAAGACAGGCTGCGATTGAAACAGGCTTGCCATCCGAAAAAGCGACCTTGGCACCCTTCGAGGAAGGCAGAGAGGTGCTGGTGGCCAGTCGACTCTTCCACACTTTCGGCGGCCAGGCGAAAAACACCGAGTCTGGACACGGCTCGTGGACGTGTGCAAACACGAATTGACAGCGTGGTCCCTCGAGCCGAGCCGAGAGGTCGATTTCGAAAGGCGAAAAGTAACACGAAGACTGCGAGTCTAAAATCGCACACAGAAGAAGCGTCCTCTTGCGGCTCTCG
Organism: Mycosarcoma maydis; assembly: GCF_000328475.2. Taxonomy (NCBI): domain Eukaryota; kingdom Fungi; phylum Basidiomycota; class Ustilaginomycetes; order Ustilaginales; genus Mycosarcoma; species Mycosarcoma maydis. Next base: position 22,625 of record NC_026497.1, read on the forward strand.
TGCTCATACCAAAGCGACCACAGCTCAGACAGCTCTTGTTCATCGAGCTGATCCAGACTGTCTGTATCGATCCGATCCAAGGCGACATCAAATGTCGACGAGCGCGTCTCCACCTTGAGCACGTCCAAGAGAATCGACTCGCGATTTTGCTCGAATTTGTGCCAGAGATCAGGTGTGTGCTGACGCATGCCATACATGCCGACAAGAAGAAAGCAGTTCAAGAAGCACTGCAACTTGGCGCCAAGATGAAGAGTGTGTCTACACGACAATACCACCAAGCCGAACAGGAAACAGATCAATCGGTGCCCTTCCTCGGCAACGTTGGGAATGGTGCTTTGCAGCGATGCCAGAGACAGGAGCGCAAATGCCTCTTCCGAGCTGTGAGCTTTTTGTTGTCCGAGCATGAATGGATGATAAATCGGAGCAGCTGTACGAATCACCTTGGGGATCAGCGGTGTTAAAGACTCGAGCATCTCGACCGATGGATGCAGGTGGTTTTGGCACAGCTGAGCGAACGCACGAAAACGATCCACGACCAACTGCAATTGATCGCCACTCACCGCTGACGTTGAGACGGAGGCGGAAGCGGAAGTGGAAGCGGAAGCATGTTGTTGTTGATGATTCGAGGGCGCAAGACCCTTGTCGACCTCGGCCTGACTCTTGTCGACTGCGTCTGCGAACGAGACATGATCTTGACCTGCGGATCTTGTCGAAGTCGCAGCGTTGTCGGATGCAATGGTAGCGGCAATGTCTGGATGTCTACCATTATCCGTTGGTGAATTCATGGCCACGTCTTTCGAGTCAGAGGCTGTTGGACGTGGGACATTTGGCAACGGAGTAGCTTGGTGCAGGCTGTCTCCGTTGCGAGCAGACTTCTCTTCGCCTTCTTCGACCCTGGCAGCCCTCTGCGAAGGGGACGATTCATGAGGCTTGTTGAAATTTGGGTCTGAGTATAAGGACATGCCAACAGTCTCTTGCGCTTCGCCCTTGACGTTGGAATCCTCGACTGGTTGTATAAGGGTGTCATGCGACTCGCCAGCATAGCTTTGGGTACCACTTCGATGGACGTGAGTTTGCGAATTGTTGTCAAACGTCATTGATGCCGAGCTCCAAGAACGCTCCATCGACCTTCGACGAGAAGTTGCGTTCGGACCAAGCGCTTCGCTTTGAGATGCGGTCAGCGATGGCAGGTAGGCAGAGCTCTGCGACGATTGGGCTTGAGAGAATGAGTGTTGGTGATACGACGAGGCGGATGGTGCAAACCGATCACCGGCCCATGCAGCCGACACTGCGGTTTGTGAAGGTATCAGAGGCGCCGCAGCCATACTGGTCTCTGGCTGCTGCGCGAAGCATGATTGCGAAGAAAAAGTGCGCGATGGGTCGATGGCTGATGATTGACTGGAGCCTAGGTCGATGCCGAGATCGGCCATGATTCGTTCGACTTGTTCTGCATTGGGCGGGGCGACAGGAGCAGCGTTCTCGCTAAGATTGCGAAAGTCGACGGGAAAGCAGGTATCGGCCGCCATGGTCGAGCGTTCGCAAGGAGATGCGCCGGAGCCAGCAGGTATAGGACAAGCATGAGAACAATTTTGGCCGTGCTCGGTGGCCGATTCGACGCGCACGCGCTCGGCACCCTGCGCTGTGAGCATGGACGGATCGAGACTGGCCCAGCACTCGTCACCGTGTCTCGAAGGCATCGCGCCCACGAAGAATTCAGACTGGAGCATCTCCGTCTGCGTCGGAAAGTCTGCCAAATGAGGCAGCTCACCAAATGAGGGAAGCCCAGACGGTGTAGCGGAGGAGGCAAAACTCGGGTCGATATAGCCACGTCGACCGTGGTCCGATGGTGGAAATGATGCGAGGCCCATGGCTCCTACTGCACCCGACCATCCCGCGTGACTACTAGGATGAACATAGTTCGTCTGGCCATCTTGGCGTTCCCAGGGGAACTGCGACGGAAGCGGAGCTTGGCTGGCTCCGTGGTCAAAGTCGGACGCTTGCATCCAGTTGGACCTATACATGGAGGTGCTCTGGTCGTGAGATGCCCTTCGCGTTGGACCAACACGATCCATTGGCTCAGAGGTGTTGGAAAAGAGCGACGGTGTGCTGTACGAAGGCTGGCAACTCGGTTCTTCTTTGATCGAGTAACTCGTCCTGTTCTGATAAGGGCGCATACCATCCTCCTGAAGGCAGTAAGTAGTACGTGGCGTTGATTGTCAGCATCGCTAGGGTCAAGGCTGAAGTTGATTCGTGGTGACACTTACAGGTGGAGCCGCGCCGGGCAGGAAGGCGGCATCTGGCGCGCGGGAGCTGTCACGCCAATGGGCTGAGGAGATGCCCTTGGGTGAGTGAGTCGCGCCATCGCGGCTGTAGATGTCGGGAAACGAGGCGGTTCGTGCGAGCGGATCGGGTAGGGTGCGTGGGTCATGTGCTCTACGCTGGTATGCGCTGTTGTTACTGTTGAAGGCGCTTTCAAACGGTGATCGGAGCGCCAACATGCTGTAGCTGCTTGTAGAGACAAAATTCGACGAGGCGGCGGCGCCAGGCGCAGCGCCAGTATAGAGGCGCTCAGCGGGTGTTGTCGAGGAAGCAGAGGGAGCCTCGGGTGAGCGGTAGAGATGGGGATGCTTTCGACGCAGATGGCGCGCCATGCTGTCGTTGCGTGAAAATGCGCGATTGCATCCGGGACAGGTAAAGTCGCGCCTCTGGGTATGCGTCATCTCGTGTCTGCGCAAGTGCGCTCGCTTGACGAAGGAGGCTGAGCATCCTAGCACGTCGCAATGAAATTTACGAGCCGGATCATGGCTGCGAAAAGCAGGCATAGCGAGTCAGAGACGGCCACGACGGTGTTGACGAGCAGAGCGGACAAAGATCGAGTAGGTTCGGCTCGAATCATCAGATCCGTGGCAGAGAGAGAGATGTTGAAGGTGGGACAAAAAGGAGGGACCGGACACGAATCATGAGTGGATACTTCGCATTTAAGCAAGGGTCGGACAGCACAGGCAGATACGGGAGTGGGGACCAACGATAGCTATGCGGCACCACAGATTCCCACCAACCTCAGAGGACCCACCAAGACAGCTACAGTATCAATGAGGCCACACGCGCACTTGCTGCGATTCTGGCTCAGCAGAGGTTAGCAATTCGTGCTTGTTTAACAAGCGTCGACGAATGCAATTCATTACACAGCGTGCGCACACTGAAACGCTGGATGGCTTGTGGGGGTTGAAGCAAGACGAGATGAAGCGCAGCTGGATGAGCGCACACGCTTCCAATACGTGATGCCAAAAAATTAAACTCTGCCCGACGATGCTGTTTTGCTATCGGCCAATATTGGCATGGCACAGCTGCGAACCCAAAGAGGCTCAAGGCGTAGCTTACTTGAATGTCTCGAATGCATCGGGAGAGTGACCTTCTTTCTCGACGTAGTAGCGTGCAGAACGCAAGAGAGCAGCTCGGGAGTCGGTCAGGATGTGGCGGCCCGACCAACCACCGAAGGTGGCCGTCCAGTTAAAGTTGCGCATCTGCATCCAGATGTGTTCGACGTCGCGCGGCGGAAGTGGGATGTTGTTTGGGAAGCTGTATGCGAAAGTGAACCTCTTCCTGTCCAATGTGACCATGAAAGTATCGGCGCAAAAGACAGCGGCGCCTCTTGGTTTGCGGGGAGCTGGGGCTTCGGCGTCGCGATCCCAGTGAAGAGCGTTGGAGCCAGGGAAATGGCCGCCGCATCTGATGAGCGTGAGACTGGGAATACCTGGGATCGAGAAAATATCGTCTTGGACTTGGACAAGGTACTGTCGGCGTGCAGGGACATCGGGGTTAGAAGGGTGGCAGTTCAGGCCACGTTGATACCAGTGGCGGTCGAGCTTGGAGATGAAGACTTTGCAGTTGAGCATCTTGGCCCATGTCAGGCTTGCCGCATTGAAGTGTGGATGCGAAATGGCGATCGAGTGGACTTTGCCGGTAGGGCTAGCTGCACAAATACTCTGCATGAGTTCGACAGAGGCAAAGCCGCAACAGTCCCAGATGACGGCACCAGCCTGGGTGAGCAGCACGATAGGCGTCTGGCCGATAGCGAAAGGAGGGTCGAGCTTGATTCGCAGAATGCGAGCATCTGATTCTTCTGGAACAAGTTCAAACGACGTTGTTGATCCGAGCAGTTTCTGCGACGTATACGTTTGGCCAGTTGGGCACGGGTACTGTCGGTCATCTGAAGCATCCGAAATTTGGGACACAGTGTGAGTTGCCACGATAGCAGAGTTCGGCAGAATCGATGCAACCAAGTTAGAGGTGGCCAGCACCGATTAGAGCAAGAGGCGCATATTTGCAGCATTCACCGGCGTGGCAGCGAGTGTAATGAAGAAGACGGGGTTACCCACCATAGCAGATAAGACACTCTTCGGGTCCTGATTCCGAGGAGTATTGGTTGCCACACGTGGTGCAGATAGCTAGGTCCGCACTGGAAGACAGTTTGACGGACGAGGACAGCAAGGTCAGAGTTAGGTGGGCAGAATTACATCTGGAGCGGCACCTATTATTCGCCAAAGGATAGAAATCACGAATGCAATCAGAGTCAACTTACTCCTGCTGCCAAAAGTGTTTCATATTGGACGATAACGTCGTCGTCGATTGGGTGATCGGAGAATTGGCCGACGACATCCTGGCCGAGGCGAGCTAGAGGTGAGACGAAAGCAGCCCAATTCGCGATTTCAAGCGTATTCGTGATTCGAGTCGAGCATCGATTAGTGTTGGCGTGGATGAGGCATGTGTCGTGCCTCTCTTGCCGCAAATCGTGAATGGCAGAGGCCAAAATCAAGCTAGTTAAGGGCGAGGCTCGAAAACAAGCGTGAAGCGTTGCACACTTGATGCTGTCCAAGTTGGCGATCACAGCGAGAGGCGTGAAGCGTTGTGCTGCCTGACTTGGCTGGTTCACTCAGTGACTGTCGGATCCCCGGATCATCACATGGTCTGTCGTGTGTGAGCCAGGGTCATGCGGGTCATGCTAGATTCGTGATTCGTGATTCGTGATTCGTGATTCGTGATTCGTGATTCACTCGTGACTAAGTTCTGACTGTCGTGTGGAGGAGGCACCTACACTCATGGACTGACTCACGTCTTGAAATCGCTCAAGCTCAGCTCAGGTCCGTGTAGATAACTCGCAGCGTGCAGGGAAATTCTAGATCAGGATTCAGGATCTGTGATTCGTGATTTAACTTAAGTTAATCGTGAATTATATTATTATAAAAACTCCCTCAAAAAGGGGGTTGCGAAAAACACGAGTCCATTTGTGGCAGGGCGTAATTAACCTTCCAATTCCATGTTCACATACATGACTCGTGATTACGTGTTACACGTCTGATTCCGATTGGTCAGGGTTCAATCTGCCCGATTGTGGCCGATGCCGGAACGGCCAAAGCTCGGGGAGAAAATTTTGAGAATTTTGGAAGAAACGCAGGCGTGGGCGGGTGCGGTTGGCTGGAATTGTGAGTTAACTTACGTGTGAGTAATTCATGATTCACAATTGGTGCTCGCCTAGACCATGAACTGAGGTGTTCCTTGCCAGATCCCGTGGTGTTGCTTTCAGACACAACGACGAGATCAGCCTATCTACCATCTTCTGATTCCGCATCGCACAAACTCGCAGGTCTAGTGCACCTTCACCAACCCACGTCCACGCTTTGTCGGATATTGCGCTTGGCGAAAGCCTCCGTCTCATCAGCACTAGAACGTCAGCCACCATCATGGTCGCCATTCCGCGAGTGGCTGCTGCTCGTTCGCTAGCTCGCCAGCTGGCCAGGCAAAGTCTGAGAACAACAAGCTTCGCATCTGCTCCGGTCCGCATCGCCATCGCCTCTACACCGCTCGCGCGCTCGCCGAGTTCGTTCCGCAGTCTGAGCAGTTCCACCCGCAGGAGCGCAGCAGCAGCAGCCGCTGCCGCTGCCGCCAAGGCCACCCCAGCACACGATGACTCGCATACACCTATGGCCGTACTTACCGAGGCCGACCTTGGTCGTCTTGTGCGCCAGCGTAACGTCGGTATCTCTGCGCACATCGACAGCGGCAAGACCACATTGACAGAACGAGTGCTCTTCTACACGGGCAGAATCAAGGACATCCACGAGGTCCGAGGAAGAGATGCTGTTGGAGCCAAGATGGATCACATGGAGCTCGAACGTGAAAAGGGTATCACTATTCAGAGTGCTGCCACCTACTGCAGCTGGAAAGCTACTCCGCCCACAGAAAAGGCGAGCGTCAGCGGCGATGCTGCCAACGTCGAAAGCAAGGAACTCATGGAAAAGAAACAAGATTTCCACATCAACATCATCGACACACCTGGTCACGTTGACTTTACCATCGAGGTAGAACGTGCGCTGCGAGTGCTCGACGGTGCCGTCCTCGTCCTTTGTGCCGTATCGGGAGTGCAGTCGCAGACCATCACGGTCGACAGGCAGATGCGACGATACTCGGTGCCCCGTATCAGCTTCATCAACAAGATGGATCGTGCCGGTGCTAATCCGTGGCGCGTTATCGGTCAGATCCGTAACAAACTCAAGATGCCAGCAGCCGCCGTTCAGATTCCGATTGGTGCAGAAGACGACTTTAACGGTGTCATTGATCTGATCCGCTGGAAGGCCGTCTACAACGAGGGCCACAAGGGTATCGACATTCGCGAGACCGACGAGATCCCCGCCGAGTACCTCGAGCTGGCCAAGCAGAAGCGCGCCGAGCTTATTGAGCAGCTCGCAGAGGTCGACGACGAGATGACCGAGATGTTCATCGAGGAGCGCGAACCTACGATCGAGGAGCTTGCCGCCGCCATTCGCCGTACCACGATCCGATGCCAGTTCTCACCCGTCTTTCTCGGTTCGGCCATCAAGAACAAGGGTGTTCAGGCCATGCTTGACGGCGTCTGCTCGTACCTGCCCAACCCTGCCGAGGTGCCTGCCACGGCTATGGACATGAGCAGTGCTGCCACTAAGAAGGCGGCGGAGGAGGCAGCCCAGGCTGCAGGAGAGGACCAAGAAGCAGCAGCAGAGGCGCGCAAGAATGCGGCTCCACCCGTTCTACCGCTCTCTCCGGCTTCGGAAGCACCGCTCGTGGGTCTCGCATTCAAGCTGGAAGAAGGCAAGTACGGTCAGCTGACGTACATGCGCGTCTATCAAGGAACGCTCAAGCGCGGCAACCTGATTTTCAACGCGCGTACCGGTAAAAAGGTCAAGGTGCCTCGACTGGTACGAATGCACTCGAACGACATGGAGGATGTCGACGAGATTGGCGCTGGAGAGATTTGCGCCATGTTTGGTGTCGAGTGCTCTTCCGGTGATACCTTTACCGACGGCACTACGCAGCTGAGTATGACGAGCATGTTTGTTCCGGAACCCGTCATCTCGCTCGCTATCACTCCTGAGGGTAAGGAGTCGCAGAACTTCTCGCGTGCTCTCAACCGTTTCCAAAAGGAGGACCCCACGTTCCGCGTTCACGTTGACAAGGAATCCAACGAGACCATTATCTCGGGCATGGGTGAGCTTCATTTGGAAATCTATGTGGAGCGTATGCGTCGAGAGTACAACGTTCCCTGCACTACGGGTAAGCCGCGCGTAGCTTTCCGCGAGACGATCGAGAAGAAGGCGACGTTTGCCTACACGCACAAGAAACAGACGGGTGGTGCAGGTCAATTTGGTCGTGTCATGGGCTACATTGAACCTATGGAGGTGGATCCAGAGACTGGCGTTGATACGGCGTTTGATAATCGCGTTGTCGGTGGCTCGATTCCCAACGGCTACATTAGCGCTTGTGAAAAGGGATTCTACGATGCGCTCGAAAAGGGTGCTCTCTCGGGTCACGCCGTGACTGGTGTTCGCTTCGTGCTCGAGGACGGTGCAGCGCACAGCGTCGATTCGTCCGAACTGGCGTTCCGACTGGCGACGGCGGGCGCCTTCCGCGAAGCGTACCAGAAAGCGAACCCGGTGATTCTGGAACCCAAGATGACGGTCGAAGTGGTGGCACCCATCGAATTTCAGGGTGCCGTGATTGGCGCACTAAACCAGCGCAAGGGTACAATTTCGGACACCGAAGTTCGCGAGGACGAGTTCACATTGACCGCCGAGGTGTCGCTCAACGACATGTTCGGCTATAGCTCGCAGCTGCGTGGTCTGACGCAAGGTAAAGGTGAATTCTCGATGGAGTACAAGTGTCACACGCCCGTCATGATGAACATTCAAAAAGAGATGCACGAGGCTTATCGCAAGAAGCAGACCGAGAAGAAGTGATTCCACGATTCTCGCTTGCCGTGAAGAGCATCGCCATCTTTGTCACCAAGTTAGTTTGTTTTTGTACCACAGTCAGAGTGTTTTCGTATACGTGATAGATCAGATGCTGTCTTGGCTCACAAAAAACTTTTTGCACTTGCTCGTACGAGGCGCTGAGCGCACTACCAAAGCACGGAGGGTATCAGTCACGAGGGCGCTACACAAACCATGCAATGAGACGATGGGTGCAAAAGTCAGAACGGTACGCCGAGCTGTAGCCGATAGAGGGGTTCGACTTGGGTATAAAAGAACGAGAGCAAAGACAAAAGCTACGAACAAGGAAGTCGAAAACGTTCTGATTGTTCTAAGAGGTGGCTGCGGGCGGGTTTGGGCCGGGATATTTGGATGGTGGATTGGTGCAACCGTCCGGGTTCAACCTGTTCCTGGGCCAATCGTGCTGATATCCACCTTGCTGCTCTGTGCCACCCCAAATGGTCAAGTTGGGGTTGGTGTACGCCTGGATGTGACGATTGATGTAAGCCTGGGTGGGGAAGTCGTCAGGATCGCAACCGATATTGGTTTGGCCTTTGGGCTGATAGACGCGAACGTAGTCGACGAGCATCTTTCCTGGGAACTGAAGGTTGTCCCATTCGATGGTTCCGAATCCGGACGAGATGGCTAGGTTGATGAGAATGTACATGGGCTCTTGAGGCACGGGGCGACGGCTGATGTTTACGCGCGGGTCGGCTGCCAGCGCTCCGGAATAGAGACTCCAGGAGCGTTCATTGTTGTTGATCCAGTGGATGTAGCCGTCGTAGCCGGCCTTGTACTCGAAGCCGTATACGGCAAAGTCGCCACCGCTGTATTGGTACGCGGTTTGCAGGGTTTGGGAAACACCACTGGCCGACTGTTGCAGCACATTTCCTTGGTACGAGTTGAGCTGTGCTGAAGGCTGGAAGAACTGATATTCGGTGCCAGTCGTGTTGATGAGTTCGTAGTGGTAGTTGGCGGGCATCCACTGGCCGGACTGCGAGACTTCACCGATGCCACCGCCTACCTGCGCTTCGATAACGTCGATTTCGGGAGCTGAACGACCGACAAAGTTGCCACTCGAGTCCTTGGGACCGGGATGATCCTCGCCTGGACACGTGCAGGCCGAGAGCCGCTGGCCGGGCTGCCAGCTGATCGAGTTGGTTCGATATTTGCGGTTGAATACCGTATTACCGCTGGTGAGCGCACCCTCGGGACCCGAACCATCGGGATACGTCTGGTTGGCAAGCGTGCCGACATCACAAGCGTCGTAGGCATACGGCCAGGTACCTTGAGTCGTTGCACCGTAGTTGGCACGACCGAGGTTGCCCATGGTCCATACTGCTGGCCACCAACCGGAGACGGAGCTGCTCCCTGGCAGTTGGAGACGAACTTCGATGTAGCCTCCGGTGAAGCAGAATTGGTTCCAGGTGGTGATCTGGCCACTGCGGAAGTTTAAATTGTTGGTTTCGACCTGGTCTGCAGTGATGACAAGGTTGCCTGCCGAAGTGGTGACAGCTTCAGGGCTGTACCATTCGTAGTCGCCCGTGGGCCATGGCCACAGATCGACAGCCGTCCAAAAGGGGTCATCGCCTGGGTAGAAAGATCTGCCGTCGGTGTTGAACTCGTCGCTGAAGACGAGCTGCATCTGGTGCGAGCCGTCGATGGAAGGCTTTGTGCGCACGTCTTGCGGGGTGTCCGGGTCGATGAGCGACATGCGCATAGTGGCTAGGTTGGGGACTTGACCGGAAGCGTTGGTGCCGCCGATGTTAAAGCCGTTCTTCTTGCCGCTGGCAAGGTGACCAAATTCTATGAGAGGATAGCCGAGAAAGAGGAGGACAACTCCGACAATCACGATGGACAAGGTGGTAAGATCGAGCATGATACGCGGGTCCATGTGACGTTGGATCTTGGTCTGACTCTCGTAGTCGTGCAGATCGTCGTTTTCGATGACAAAGTCGTTAAAGGGTAAGCCATGCTGTGACGTTGCCACATGAGCGTCCGAGTCGAGGTATGGAGAGTCGGACGAGGATTTTGAGGCCTTTTCGGAAGGAGATGTCTGTGGTGAGGTGCTGGATGACTGCGGAGATATTTGCGAAGTGGATGTGGTGGTGTGGGAGAATGCAGAACCATTCTCCAAGACGTGGTTGGGCACCGACATGGTGTTGTGCTGTTGTCTTTGCGGCTGAAAGCAGGCTGTCGCGCGTTGCAGCCAGAGCCTGAGAAATGCAAGATTCGGGAGTTGGCGTTGGATCACCGCGCCGCCAGCTGGAAGAATAGGTGGGCGCCGAAGATGGTGGTATCTCGGCAGCTATACGGACATGGGAAGCGTGGATAGCAGCTGGACGCCTATAGCTGGGACCACTCGAAACAAGGATCTGAATGAAAGCGATATTGAAGGTAGTGAAAATGGAACAGCATGGAGCTGAAGCGGGCGTGATTGAGTCGACCCGGGGAAGGCGCTGGCAAGAATCACGAATCGCGAATGGGAGATGACGCAGGCAGTCGAAGAATGGGAGGCAAGCTTCGCGTCGGCGTCCACGATGTCGGAGCAAACTTTCGGATTAGGGACCAGCAGCCGGCGTGGGCGTCTCACGAGTCTGATTGCAATGGTTGCAATGGTATATCAGTGTGGACGGCATAACCATCAAGAAGAACAACGCAAGGGTCCGAGTCGATTGGGAGCGCATATCGTAAGCATCACTCAAGCACGAATCATGATCGGTTCTATCGTCACTGTACAGCCGTGGCGCAAGGCGACGTTCGCGATCGAGGCTGGGGAAACGCTTGGAACAACCCCAAATTGGACGGATGGCTTGCGAACAGCGCGCCGCCTAGCAAGCAAGCAAAGCGCCGACCAAGTAAGAGTTTGACTCAGAATCGTCAGGCGAAATCAACTGTCAAGAAAGAAGCGACAGGCTGCGAGAAGCGTCAAGGCACATGGGCGTCACTTCTTGCCTCGTGCCTTTCATGTCTTGCTTGATGCATCCGCGCTACCCAATCTAGCGGAGGGTGCGAGCGGAAAGAAGCTCGAGTATGGACTCGAGTATGGAATCGGGAGCGCTTTGCAAGAACCACATCGCACCAACACAGTTGTGAGTCTTGTGGAGGCAACGGGAAGATCTTGTCGCACAGATTTGGTTGGCCAGAGCTGTGCACAGTGCACACCAGAAGAATCATGAGTCGTGAGTGCCTAGACCATCGCGGCATTTACATGGGCGCAATGGCCTGTGTCGAACAAGGCACAATTACGAATCGTGAATGTCAGTGGTGAGTTGGGCGACGGCAATCCTAAAATTAGACCGACCGCCTCTCAGGCGACAACCATGCGCCATGACAGCATCGCATCGCGTCGCTCCAATCGTGAATCAGTGTGAGTGAATCAGTGAATCAGTGAATCAGTGAATCAGTGAATCATTAATCAGTGAATCAACTGTGAACAAATTCGTGATTGCGACTCACGATTAACTTACAGTAAAGTTTACTGAAACTTTTGGATTTAGTCAATCATTTTGAAATTCGACATGGCGACGCGCTCTGTTTTTCGGGCGAGATAACCCATCTGTCTTCAACTGGATTCGTGAATGTGAATCGTGAATTCGTGAATGGTTTAGTGTTTTCATGATTGTAATAAAATATTATGATACTTTTGAAATTGGTGGCGGTGTTCTTCTTTTTTATTGATTGATTGATTGATTTGTTGATTGATTGATTGATTGGTTCTTTGGCTGATTATTGCTCCGATCGGGGCTCTGTACGGCCTCTTGAATTGCATAAGAGCCCCTGTTCATGCATTTGTGTTTCACTTGGTACTCGTTGGGGGTGAATGGGGAGCATGCTGATCAACTCGTAAGCACCTACCGCTGGCTGTGCCTCTGTCTGTCAACCAGGCTTGGCTCAAAACAATTCTCGAAAACACTCAAGTCGATTATTGCAACAAGCCGAGAGCGAGGAGGCAAGAGCAAGAGCTGCTCGCGTATGTTTTCGTCTGGCCGAGTCACGAGTTGTACTCAACCGACGGCTGCAGCCGTTGCAACCGCTGGTTCGATGCAGCGACGGCCGATTCTACAAACACACGCCGTACACACTCACGACTGTAAATTTTCGTCTTTGTATGCGTCGAATCACAAATTCTTGATTGATTTTTGGTCGCATGCTTTGTGATAGAACAGCGCAGACAACACATGCTTTGTACGCAAGATCCACGCAGTCCATATGCAACAACTGCCAATGAGCGGGCGTGGCTGCTGTGAAAGTCGATGCCACTAAAACACTCACGGTGACCAAGTTATTCACGATCCACGATGTTGGCTCTGTGCGAGCGTCCCTGTGTCAGCTTCTCTGTGCGACTACTGCTGGCAATCTTGAATCCTCATGCCTTTGATAGACCCTGATTCCACACGTGTTGTTCTTTGCTCCTCTACCAACACGCTCCATCCACACAATTCTCCTTCTCTTTCCATCTCCACCTTTCGCCTCGCCACCAATCTAGGGTTAGACCAAAAACGCTGCCACCGCTTCAATTCAGATCTGTTCACCCGCCCAGACTACCGAGAATTACGCTGAGACCACCATTCATCTCGGCCTTGCGCTCGCCATCACAATGTCCAGACCTTACGGCGCGGCCTCCTCGTCGGCTCGTAGTCCGCCTTCGAGCACGTCCACCAGCTTCGGCGCAACCGCAGCCGCAGCCACAGCAAATCCCAACACTGCAAGATATCAGCTCGCCAGTGCTGGAATCACCGAAGAGGAGGATGATTACCTCCATGCCATCGACACCAAATGGGACAAGTCGTCGCACGGCTGGAATTTGCGTGGCTTCCTCAACATTCTTACTCTGGCATCGCTTGCACTTGGTCTCATCATGCTCTTCCTCGGCTATCCCGTTCTCATCAAAATCAAGGACATCTATGACCACGACAACAAAGGCGCTTTCGGCCTCGGCGGTACCAACGGCTCCGGTCAGGTCCCCGCTCTCGATATTGCCTCGCTCATCGACGCTGATACGCCTCAAAGCGCCCTCAAGTGGACCAGCGGCTACGACAAATCCTCCTACCATCTCGTTTTCAGCGACGAGTTCGAAACCGATGGAAGGACTTTCTGGCCCGGTGATGATCCCTTCTGGGAGGCCGTCGATCTTTGGTACTCGGGTACCGGCGATTTCGAATGGTACAGCCCCGAAGCAGTCAACACCACCGGCGGCGCCATGGTCATCGCTATCGAAGAGCACGAGACCCACAACAAAAACTTTCGCTCTGGAATGGTTCAGTCCTGGAACAAGTTCTGCTTCCAGGGTGGCTACATTGAATTCAGCGTCAAGCTACCCGGCGGTCCCAGCACAAGCGGTTTCTGGCCCGCCGTATGGCTCATGGGCAACCTAGGTCGTCCTGGCTACCTTGCCACCACCGAAGGCACCTGGCCCTACTCGTACAATGCCTGTGATACCGGCATCCTACCCAACCAGACCTTCCTCAACGGATCGGGTCCCGACGCTGCCATTCACTCGACCGGAACATATGCCTACGATGGCAAACTTTCCTTCCTACCAGGCATGCGTTACTCGGCTTGCACCTGTCCCGGCGAGGATCACCCGGGTCCCAACAACAATGTCGCACGTTCCGCGCCCGAAATCGACATCTTTGAAGTACAGGTGCAGTACAAGAACGGCGCTCGCCACTCGTACGCCTCGCAATCGCTTCAGGTCGCACCCTTTGACGATGCTTACGCCTGGGGCAACTCGTCCGCTGACGCAACCATCTACGACGACACACTCACCGAGTTCAACACCTACACTGGTGGCCAGATTCAAGAGGCCGTCTCTTCGGTTACGCGCGTGCCCGACACTGGCTTTCAACTGACGCAGAACGAGTATGTCAAGTACGGAGTCGAGTTTAGCCCCGATTTCAACTACGATGGCAGTGGTTCCATGACTTGGTACGTCGATGGCAAACCGTCATGGACCGTCAACCCCAAGGCGTTCCCGGCGCGTCCGGACCTCGACATCAGCCAACGCATCATCCCCGTCGAACCGATGGCGATTGTCATGAATCTGGCCATATCGAGCAGTTTCCAGCCGGTCAACTTTGACGAAGGAGGCATCACCTTCCCGGCCTTCATGTCGATCGACTACGTTCGTGTCTACCAAAAGGACGGTCAAGCCGATCTCTTGTCCTGCGATCCCGCCGATCATCCCACGGCCAACTTTATCCACACGCACATGGACCTCTACACCAACCGAAACTACACCGTCTTCCCCAGGGACAAGTATACATGGCCCCGAAACAAGCTTCAGGGCTGTTAGATGCTCGTCTGGCGCTGCAATCTTGTCCGCTCTCTCTCCCACCTACTACTCTCCTTTAATAACAAGCATGGACTCTTTCTTGGCTCTCTCGCGTCCGCGTCCAACTGTGTTGCTGTTGCATGTTTGTTGGCGCTTTGTTCAATCATCATGTGTACCTATAGAAGAAGTGGGGATGCTCGCGCTGCACTGTTTGCGACCAGCACTTCTCCACCCTGTCAACTATCACGCTCTTTGTGAAAAGCGCCCCGAATACCATGACTAATCTCGTGTTCGGCTGCTGAGAAATCAAGGAAAGAAAAGGAATTGTCTGTATTACTTCTGGCGCAAGACCAAGGGCAAATGCGTCGAGACGGTCGATATCGTCTAGGATATCAGCTAGGGAATGCCAATGTACTCGAGATACATGGCGTCGGTGGGAAGCATCATGGGAGGATCGTAGATTTTCCACAGACTCGGCGATCGATTGCCCCAAGCATCCGTCAGACGCAGCGCGGCACCGGAGACGCCGTGGTGCAAGTCGATCCAGGTGTCCACCAACGTATACTCTTCAGCAACATCGTACATCTCTTCCGGTCGACTAGTGCCGATATTGTCGTTACAGCTCGAGGTGAGCAACTGTGCGCCCTCTCGTGCGATCGGATAGAGCTGAAGTGTACCGTTCGAGTGCAGAAGGTAACTGCCGTGTTGCCAGACGAGTTGGCTTGTGATGCACTCTGGTTTCCTCGCTGTGGAATGCAAGCGCAAAGACGGAGAGCTGGTCAGCGAACCAAACCTCCAAGCGGCTTATTGTTGTGTGTGTGTGTGTGTTTTTTGCAAGCCAGGAACAACTTACGGTTCGGTGTTACGCGATACTTTGCAAACTCCCAGAAACCATCTCGAGTGAAACTGTAAGCCTGACCAGGAACAGGGGGTGGCGTGAAACTCCTGGTTCGTGGGTTGAAAAAGCCAGCACCAGTGACCACTCTGCCTGAACCAGAAGACCATGTTCCCTGCAGCATGGCTTCATCTCCCGCCTGGAGCACCTCGTATCGCTGACGCCCCGCTGAGACCAGACTCAAGCTTTGAAACCAGACATACACCATGCACGCCAGTAGCCAATGCGTTGTGCGTGTCATTTTTACAGAGTACGGGAGAGTTGAGCGCTTCGAGCCAGTGTTTGTGTCTAGCTCTCGAGAGGGTGTGAATTCAGCTGACGATGCAAGAAGCAAAAAGACACTGCGGATGCGATTGTGGAAAGTGGATGGTGGATGGTGGATGGTAACTGCTAACGCGAACCCGACGAGATCAGAAAGATACGTTTGAACCTGGACGACAGGGTGTAGAAACGTCGGAGCTAGCAATCAGGTTCAGGATAGAAGCACAAGAGGCTGCATTTCCAGCCGCTTTGTCATTGATCAAGTGCTCCGCATCGAACCCTGACTGGCTGAAGGAGTGATCTCGCTTTTCGAAAAGTGTTGCTTCGATTGTGCACGAGACTGTGTCTGACAGGAGCACCGCTCTGTGCTGAGCAAGCAACCAAGCGGATCAGCGGCGCACAGCAGTAGCAAGCTGGATCGGAGCAAGCGCACTGTACAAAACCAAGCTTCTTGGCATTCGTGATTCGTAATTCAGCTTTCCAAGGCGCGATTCGTGATTGTGCATAATAATACCGTTCAACAGCGCACAATAAAAGCTCGCGTGGCACTCTCACAGTCGTGAGTCTTGCTGCGCGCCTCCACAGCACAGCAACTCACAGGCGTGAGGGCGTCACTCTCGACTCAGAATTGAGAACGTGTTTGCGGCACACTTGGACCGGCAGGTTGACCATGTCAAGTGCAAAATGTGTGTCATAATATCATTTACTGATTCACGATTCACGCACGATTGTGAATATCTGCTGTGACAGAACTGTGGAGTTATGCCTGTTTACCGCCAAGTCTTGGCATTTGGGCTCGAAATTGCTTGGCATCGGTTTCTGCCGACCTGTTTCCCTGCATCTGGTTTAGATTCGCTGCGCTGTTGGTTATCGACATGAGCAGAGTCTCGCTCTCTCTCGGATCGTCCGCCTAGGAGGACATGCCCGTACGATCGGAAGCCACACAAACCATGACTGAATCAGCGCCTGTGTTGGCACATTGTGAGAGCTCGCGCAGGCGGAGCGGTTCAAGACGAGTACGAACCAAACCAACGGCGACTCCGATGCCAAGGATGACCAACACACTGAGTTGTCGGATAGGCCTTTGCTAGTTAGCGGTCAAATGGGCTGTGCTATCCACGATGGGTACATCTACAAGCAGAGCCAAGACTTTGGAATCTTTCGCTTGATCGTGCCCCTCGCCGATCCTTGTCCACCTCGCATCTTTGACAGCGGGTAGCTGACCCTTCGACACGCAGGCCACTTTTGGTCAGATCAACAATCACGAATAGACACCGTCGACTCGTCCTTGGAACCGTCTGCCTCGCCACCCACCACCCTGAGCTGCTCCCTTTGCTTTCGACCGGAACGACGACACCGTATTGCTCGCCATCTCCTTCATTCCTCACCACCAACAGCAACATTACCGAGGATCAACGTCGCAAGCCAGCCAGAACAACTGACTCACACACCACCTGATCCAACAGCTCGACGTAGACACAGAAGAAAATCAGTGACGTTTCCGCTTCTTCCCTTTACACTCCCACACTCACCACACATACGCTCACAATGCCCGCCAGGTCAGGAGCCGCCTACCATCGGGCGGACAACCCGACCAGCATGATGTCCTCTCGGCCGTCGGTCCAGACCGATTCTAGCAGCAGCTCTTCGTCCCAAAGGTACTATAACGCGTCCGGCTACCCTCAGACCAGCGGAGGCTACAACGGCCGCATGCCAGCAGCACCACTTCTCACCGACCAAGAGGATGACGACGACTTTCTATACTCGGACAAGGGGCTTGACCGTCGCTCAGGCTCATGCATCAGCATGCGCGGTATGCTCAACGTCTTGACCTTGATCCTGCTCGCCATGGGTCTTCTCGCCCTTTTTCTCGGCTACCCGCTTGTTGTGGTGCTAAGCAAGGTATTCGACACGATCGATATCAGCCCGCAAAGCGCCCAACGACTCACCAACCTGACACAACGCGGTCTCATCGACCCAGACACACCGCAAGCCGCCATGCGCCGCCGATCTCCGGTCGATGGCACTGACTGGCACCTGGTTTTTTCCGACGAGTTCGAACAAGAAGGTCGATCCTTCTGGCCCGGTGACGATCCCTACTGGGAAGCCGTCGATCTGTGGTACTGGGGAACCGGTGATTACGAATGGTACTCTCCCGAAGCCGTCAACACGACCAATGGCGCGCTTGTCATCTCGGTCGAAGCAAGGGAAACCAACAACAAAAACTTCCGCTCCGGCATGGTGCAGAGCTGGAACAAGGTGTGCTTCCAAGGCGCCTACTACGAGATCTCGGCACGTCTTCCCGGTTCCGCCACCGTTCCTGGCTTCTGGCCCGGTCTCTGGACACAGGGCAATCTGGGGCGTCCCGGATACGGTGCAACCAACGAGGGCATGTGGCCGTATTCATACCAAGGTTGCGATACCGGCGCTTTGCCCAACCAGACGTATATCAATGGTACTGGCCCTCCTGCTGCTCTCAATGCAAACGGTCTCTTCTCGGCCAGCTACAACAATGAGCTGTCTTGGCTTCCCGGCATGCGCTTCACCTCGTGCAACTGCCCTGGTACTGAACACCCCGGTCCGAACCGCAACATTGCTCGATCCGCACCCGAACTCGATATCCTGGAAGCCAAAATCGACGTGGGTGGCGGTCACGGTGAGACGTCGCAGTCATTGCAGATGGCACCGTTCGACGTGGATTACTTCTACGGCAACAGCACTGAGCGCGGCGACATTCGCATTTGGGACGCCAACACGCGTTTGAACGACTACAAAGGTGGTGCAATCCAGGAAGCTGTTTCGGCGCTCAGCCAAGTTCCCGCGATTGCGTACGAACAGACGCCTGGCGGCAGATACGTCACGTTTGGTGTCGAGTATGCTCCTGACTGGAACCAAGACGGCGATGCGTATGTGACGTGGTACATGGATGGGCGACCGACGTGGACCTTGTACGGTCAGGCGATCGGGCCTGTCCCCGAACTCGACGTCAGCCAGCGTCTCGTCCCTACGGAACCCATGTTCATGATCCTCAACGTGGCCATCTCCGAGTCGTTCCAAGTGCCTGATTTTACGCAGCTCGAATTCCCAGCGCACATGGCCATCGACTATGTGCGCGTATACCAGCGTGACGGTCAACCCGACCGCGTCGGCTGCGATCCCGCCAACCGACCCACGTACGAATACATTGAAAACAACAAGGACATTTACTACGACCGCAACAAGACCGAGTACCCCAAATCAAAGATCCCTAGAAACCGCTTGCAAGGTTGCTGAGCCTCCAACCTCGGCCCATACCAACCGTATCCACCACGAACCCCAATCCCCAAGAATTCCAAGACGTCTTCTGCCACGTTACAACGTTCGATCTTGATGCACAGTCTTTTCCCGCCAACTTGCAGTCCCTTGCTTCTCTTTGCCGTCGAACAATGCATATCTACTCTAGTGTACACAGTATCTTTTCAACATCGCCTCAGCCACAGGTTTGTGACACATGTGACAACCAAGAAAGATGACTCATCTCGTAAAAGGTAGGCAGAGGAATCAATTGAAAGCAGACACAAAGACAAAGACATTTTCGATGAGAGCAGAACGGTGAGGCGGCAGTCACCTGCCAACTCTGGCTGGTGAGACGCTTTAGGCCTTGACGAGATCGTAGCCAGTGTAGCCTCCCTTCTTGCACTCGGCAAGCTCGGCGACGTACATCGGGATACCGCCAGTGAAGTTGAGAGCCTGCACGGGCTTTCCTGGAATGTTTCGTCCCATGTACCATCCGTGGCTCTCGTGGAAGAGCGTCTTGGCCGAGAGCTCGTTAATGTGCTCGCCGAACTTGACCTCTGCCTCGTCCTGAACATCGAACGTGGTCAGGTTGTTGTCGCGCATGTACTTGATGAATTCGCACACCCATTCGGCCTGCACTTCAACCGTCGACGGACCGTTCGAGTAGGCGGTAGGTCCATGTGGTCCGTATAGGAAAAAGAAGTTGGGGAATTTCTATCGACATATCACAGTTGCAAATCTAGAAGCATCAGCAACGCTTCGTGATTTTGACAAAACAGTGGTCGCTGATTCACGGTTGCAAGCCAAACTTACCGAAGTGTTGAGCCCATTGAGCGAGTTGCAACCCTGAGCCCACTTTTCGGTGAGCGGTAGACCGTTCTTGCCTCGGATGTCGATCTGCTTGAAGCCACCGGTGTGCGAGTCGAAGCCGGTCGCTAGAATGATTTGATCGAGCTCAATCTCTCGTCCGCTGTTGAGAAGGATGCCTTTTTCGGTGATCTCCTTGATGCCTTCGTCGCCACCTCGCTTGATCGAGACGATATCAACATTGTCCTGGTCCATCACCTCGTAGTAGTTCTGCTCGAGCGAAGGTCGAACAGTGCCAAATGTGTGAGGCCACTCCTTGGGACAAAGGATCTCGCGCTTCTTGGGGTCGCGAATACGCTCTGCGACCTTCTTTTGCCAAAAGTCGTACGAAGTCTTGTTGGCTTCCTTGTTCATATACATGTCATGGAATGTCTCAAGCCAAAAGTGGAAACCACCACGAGCCCACAGCTCCTCGTAGAGTTGCTCGCGCTCTTTGGCGGGTACAGAGAGCGTCTCACGAGGGTCAAAGTCGTAGTGGAAGCCGGCAAACGTCTTTTTGCGCTTGTCAAAAATTTCGGGATAGATGTCTTTGAAGGCTTCTTGTGCACTGGCCTCGAGCTTCTGTTGACGCATTGGGAGCGCCAGGTTGGGTGTACGCACAAAGACCGTGAGGCGCTCGACGATAGGACCGATCTCCTGGCTCACCTGGATGCCCGAGGCACCTGTGCCGACGATGCCGACCTTTTTGCCGGTGCAATCGATCGCCTCGTCCCATTCACCTGTGTGAATGATCTGGCCCTTGAACTTGTCCATGCCGGGGATCTGGGGGATGTTGACCTTGGCGGCGAAGCCCAGGCAGAAGATGACATGCTGCGCAGTGGTGGTGACTGTCTGATCTTTGCTTGGTCCAGCAGCGACGGTCCACTGCTGAGACGCATCGTCCCAGTGAGCGCTGTGCACGCGGTGGTTGAAGGAGCAGTCCTTGCGCAGCTGCAGCTTTTCATCGAGGTGATGAAAGTACTGTCGGAGTTCCTTGTACTCTGGATACTTGCACGAAAAGTTCCACGACTTCCACACCTCTGGGAACGAAAGGCCGTACAGAGGAACTTCGCTATCAACTCTTGCGCCAGGGTACTGTCGAGAGGATGGAAGACAAAGCACACGACCAAGCAAATTGACATGCAGCGCTTTAAAGTAGGTCAGCCGTCAAGCTCTGCGACACTATCTAACCCGGATCAGGATTGCGACGCATCCGTGACTCGTCGAGGGACTCACGCAATTGAGTCTCCAAATGCCGCCAAAGTCAGGAGCAGCGTCATAGAGGTGGACTTTGAAGCCCAACTTTCGGAGCATATACAGGTGGTAGATGCCTGCAAAGCCGCCGCCAATGACGATCGCGTCGTAGTGCTCAGTCATGTTGGTTTTTGCTTGTCTGTAAAATGGTTGTCGAGATGGCGAGTGAGCTACGTGAACGAGTCTATTGAGGGTTAGCAGAGGTCGAGACGAGGCAGTTGTACCGGTGTCTTTGGTTTACGGACGAGGCTTGTGACTTTATAAGTTTGCTGCGATGCTCTTCCGATGTGACCAAGCTTCGAACGTCGATACAGCATCACTTTCGTCTAGGTCGAGATCGCATAGTTGCTGCCGTACTACCCGGTAGTCTCGCGCAAACTCAATAAACGTAATCCGAACGAGCTGAACTCATGACTACAAAGTGTGGGGTAATTAAGCACTGCGGTAGCCGAGTGCGGATGTGGGCAGATACAGCAGGCAATCGTGGATGTGGGATCGGTCATCTGACTACAAACGCCACGTAATGGATGGCGAGACATCCAACTGACATAACCGACAGACGTCTTGGCTGCAGGCCACGCCAAAGAAGAGAAATGCTGTCAAAACGTGATTCACGACTGTGCGTGGGGGATGCAGATAGATGGTTACAAGCTCTGGTGATGCAAGCGGGGAAAGCAACGCAGGGTCCAAGCTTTTAGAAAAGGCGTGAGGGTGTGTGCACAACCCGACAGCTACGCCCTACGGAACCGCAATTGAAGCGATTCTGCGCATTCGAATCTCCTCTTGCGCCTGGCTCTATAGCGCAGGGGAAAGGCCTGCATGCCCGTGGTTGGAAATCTGCTGCTTCCTTCTAATCATGATTCGAATCTGCAGACACTGAAACACGTCAAAGCTGGCAAGCGTAGCTGACTGCGGAACGCACGGCTTACTCTAGAACGAGCTGACAATCGTGAATAAGAACCAACGCATCTTCTTGGCGGAACCGCAGCAACTTTCGAGAATGACGACTGATTTATGCTCGATTCTTGCTGAGCCGCGGAAGCAGAATCGTAATTCACGATTGTGTGGAATACGTTCAGCTGCCGGTATAAAGCAACCTGGAATCGTGAATCTAGCGGTTCCGAGCCGCGCGCGTCAAAGACCTTCTCTTAGACCCAGCAAACGCATGACTGTAGACACGAGACGCACGACGCCTATGCACAATGCCGTGTGCGCGACTCCACGCTCGTGACTCGTAACTGTCTGCTCAACACAGCCTAAGATTCTATTAGTTTCTTTGTGCTCGTGCCTTGGTGCTGCGTGCTTGTGCCTCACACGACGTGCTCCCTTTTGCGCAGCCCTCAGCCCTCAGCCCCTGACATCCCGCTAGCACACTCTGCCTTCCCGAGCAAACCTTTGGCTTGCACCGCTGCAAACGTGAAGGACCGCACTTGAGCCTATGTGATTGATGAGTCTGCAGAGTGACTTGCGCTCTCATTGGCGTTGTGCTTTGGCGAATGAAACGTCGCTGTAATCGCAAATGTTGCGCAGAGTAATGTCCGATACCTTTTTCGTGCTTAGTAGCTTGAGCTGGCTAGGCGATAGCTTGTTCATTTCGGTTTCTTTGCTCACGAAGCGATCAACGCGCAGTGCCTCACGCCTTCATCAGTCTGCATGTAATGTTCCATTGTCACTGGTGTCTGAAAGGTATGAGTGAGGTCAATTGGAGAGACAAAGCATCCTATTTGCTTGCAACAGACTGCAGTGCGGTTCGAACAAGAAAGAAAAGTCGATGGGTGCTTCTCAGAGCAGCCCTATGCCAAATGCGAGAGTGGCACCCGCAGCTGCGGCTAGGATGCCAGCCTTGTACATTGATGCAGCGCCGGACGATCCGCCGGCTTTGGTTGCCGTGCTTGCTCCA
Organism: Mycosarcoma maydis; assembly: GCF_000328475.2. Taxonomy (NCBI): domain Eukaryota; kingdom Fungi; phylum Basidiomycota; class Ustilaginomycetes; order Ustilaginales; genus Mycosarcoma; species Mycosarcoma maydis. Next base: position 45,616 of record NC_026497.1, read on the forward strand.
CTATTGGCTGAAGAACTGGCGCCAGCAGGCGTTTCTTGAAACAATCGATAGAGCGAAATGTTGTAGCTCAGCATCGAGTAATCCTGGTGCGATACGTTGGGCATAAAGTTGGCTGTCTGTGTCTTTGGCAGGCTGCCACTGGACAAGGCGGCAACAGATTCAACAAAGTGACTTCCGCGCTCCAAATGGTTGGCGCCTTGGTAGGACGCCTGGCACGCGGTATCACCTTGACCGTTGTCAAGTAAACCATAGTTGTAGTGGACGTTGCGCGATTGGAACGTGGAAAGGACCTGCTGCTTCTGGCTCTTGACTCGATCGCGAGCATAGTTGGGTACGCCGTCGCCGTCCAAGCCGTAAGGCCAATTATCGTAGTCGGCTGCACAGCTGGCATTGTTCTCGTTGGGACGCGTCGATGTTAGCCAGACGTAGGAGCCAGGATTGCCCATCCAGAAGGTGAGATTGCCATCATAGGCAGCAGGCTGCTTGACCACCGAGTATCGTTGTACCATCTGAGCGCCCATCGAGTGACCGGCCATGACAACCGCCTGAAGCGCAGGGAATTGACTCTTGTCAAACAAGGTGTCCAAGAACGAATCCATGACTTGATATGAAGACAGCGCTGTATCCGCGGGACCACGTGAAGCCATACCGGATTGCCACTGAGACCCATGCCAATAGAGTTCGCCGTCCTGGATGGCGCCTGCAGAATGGTCGTCCGAGTTCATCCAGCATGGCCCTACGATGAGCACCTCATCCTGAGCTGTCCTTGGGTTGCCAGATGCAGAACCATTGGCGCTGCTGCTAACGCTCTGAGGGTTGGTGACATAGACGTTGAGAGCATTCTGGACGAGCGAAGTGTACTTCCAGCAATCTCTTGGTTTACCGGGCATGATCATAACAGCACGCTTAATCTTGGAGCTATCGTAGCCAGCGGTCTGGTAGAAGGGCATCACAGCACCCGGTGCAACGGCAAAGGTGCGATTGAGTGTCATACCCTGTATATCGGGCAGAGCTTGCCAGCCACCGTCCACGCTTCCATTGACGGCTGCTTCGGGAATGAAGGGTACGTTTTCATTCCAGGGAAGCTGGCCTGCGTCACCAGCGAGGTTGTACCTGTAGAGATTTCCGGTGGCATATTGACCGGCGATATAAGGTTGGGCATTGGCAGCCCCGGCAGCAGCGACAGGGTCGGTGAAAGCTTGTTGGTAAATGGCGAGCTGTGCAGCGCTACTTCCACTGGATTCAGAAGCAGTTTGACGCCGATGCAAGTGGGCTGGACGGTGAGAAGCTGGTTCTGCAGTGACGGAGCCAGGAGCTGCGAACAGCGCCACGGCCAGACTGAGAAGCAAGGCTGCGGATGATGGTGTGGAGCAAGTGGTGTCAAAAGGCTTCATGGTTGCCGATAGCCTGGTGGCTTGTGTAGACCAATTGCAAGGAATGATGATGGAGGAAAGGGAAGGTGACAAGATGCGTAACGGACGTTGAACATGTGGGTTGGTGATTGTTTTGGTCTCCCTATCGGTTTCTTGGCTGTTGCTGTCTGCTCGAACGAGAATCGTGAATGCTTGTGTCGAATGTGTTGTGACTGATAGCACCCACACATCTGCAAGAGACAGGGAGGACAAGAAACGCGGTTGCACATGATTCACGATGCCGTTCTCGCTTCCAGTTGCCGAGACTCGAGAAGAGAGGTGTTTCAGATTCGCCGCTTTCTGCTGTGTTGTTGATCATTCGTGATTGTTGGCTTATCGGAGCCAATGCAAGCACACCGACAGCACGGGTTCACGTGCCTGTCGAGTGTCGCAAGGAGGCGACGCTAGACAGGCAGCGGTGCCCTTCGGAGGCTTACCCTGGCGAAAGAGCGGCAGCGAGCGCAATTGCCGAAACGCTTGTCGCCCGTCCCGTGTCGCCCGTCACCCTCACGCCTTAGCTCTGACAATTTTCCGATGAAAACGGAGCAGGGTGCAGAACCGGCTGCAGAACCAGATCTGCACGCCAAATTCACGATTTCGCTGGCGGGATTAACGTGTGAAACACATTCGTAATTGACATGGACTGCAAACGCCAGCATCGTGCATGCAGCAGCAACGGCATCTCCTACACCAAATCGTTTCGTGATTAATGATTACTTATTCACGATTCCTGGTTTGGTCATCAAGTCCGACGTGTTTTGAAGAATCACGAATCACGAATCACGAATCACGAATCACGAATGCACGGGACCTGCTTCGCTGGAAGCAAGCACGCATTAACTAAGTTATTCGTGATTCGTGATTTGGATTTTCCGGAATTCTCAGAATCTTCCTAGAGAATACCCGACTTCACGTTGCTTGTGTCCTTGCTTCCGACGACGTTTGCGCTTCGCCTCTGCTTGCTTGACAAACACTAGAGACTGTCACTCATATCTGCTCCGACCCGGTTTCACGGATTGCCTGTGTGATACAAACTGTGAACATGTCGACTTGTTTGTTAAATTACCAATCGTGAATACCACAGAAAAGGCCAAGCACAGCACGTCCGACCTCAGCAGGATAGAGCAAAATTTTCCCTCGCTCCCTCGCTCCCTCGGATGTGTAGAACAAACGGTTTTCGGCTAGTATGAAGACTGAAAGCTATGGGGCCTTCCCCCAAACAAAAAGGAACTGCAGCACCTAGGATTCCCGCGTGGTCCCCCACCGCAGTACTGACTAGGCGACGACTTGCTTGACTGCGCAGATCGAACGGGATGCGGTATTTTCAAGTCTCTATGGCCGCAGATGGAAAATGGTCACATGTCAGAAGATCATAAGAGTTTCGTAGTCTTAGTCAAATTCAGGCGGACTATCAAGGTGCTTTCAGGACTTCCATCATTTTCGCCTTGATTCATATCCTCTTCTGATCACCAGCGACCCGATCAAGTCTCGTTCGAGCGTATTGAGAGTATCTAAGAATCGTTTCATCTGTGGTTCAATGTGCGGCGCGGGGCTGGCGGTAGTCGGCGAGGAATACATTCACAATCGTGAATGACGTTCATGTTGTAGTGTGGAGCATGGATGCATGGTACTGTACGCTTGCTTCTATGGAGCGCCCAGTCATGTGACTTTGATCCCAAGACGACGTGATTGTATCATATTGCTGGATGAGATCAATGCCAGTCTGAACATGTGTTCAGATAAACTAGCAGAGCAAGTGGTCAAGAAAGAATAGATAGCGCAGAGGGTGATAGTTGTGACACATAAGGTGGATGTTGGACATGAGGGATATTGGAGCAAGATTGACAGGACAATGCATCAGTATGCCACTGTGACAGCCTTTCCCACGTATTGGCCCCTATCTTGCGGTCCTCCCAAAAGACTGTTGTAGATGAACAGGCCGACATCGGATCGGCGAATGGTATAGCCGTGTCGGAGCATCTCCTCTGCGCGGACGTGGCCGATCGCAACCCCGTTGACGAGCAGAGCGGGTCGCACGATGGCGAGATGCTTGATTTTGGGCGGTATTTCAAGTTGTTCGCGGTGAAGCGGATTGAAGTCATCTCTTGGCCAGCCAGCCAGGGCATGCAGATGCGATTCCATGCGCTCCTTGTCATCATGTGGAGCATGCAGTAGAAAAGCGTAAAGTGGTCGCATGAGGTATGGAAGCAAAGAATAGCCTTGCTTTGCAAGCCCATTGGAAGAGATGACAACCAGTCGGGGCTGCTCAGGCTGCTTAAGAGCAATCAAAGCATCTGTCAAAATTCGTATAGATCGCTCGCAGACCGAGCTAGGCGATAGTGCTGGTTGTGCGAAAGGATTGCGGGAGAAAACTAATCGTCCGCCTATTCCAAACAGAACAGCATCGATATCACCAAAACGTTTCTGTGCTGACGTAAAGGCGCACGAAACATCGTCACAGTTGAGCGCGTCGCCGCGAAGCACGTTAAGCCTGTTTGAAAGCTTCAAAGAAGCTGCTAAGCCAGCGTCACGCTCCTCGAGTGTCTTTTGAAACGCATCGGGGCTGCGTGCCATCACGGTGGCAGTGTAGGGCTTATCCGACTTGAGCAAGTGCAGCAGTGTCTCGAGACCGCAGCCTTGCGTAGCGCCAAAGAGCAATACATTGGTAATGGCCATTTCAGTGGTGCAGCTTTGAGGTTGCCCTTCTGCGTTGCGTTCTGGAGTGTTTGTCTTTTTATGGCTGAGAAGCTGTGTAAAGGAGTGAGCAGAGGGGTGGTAGACTCTGCCAGTCATCTGCTCCAAGGCGACAGTTTATATAGATTTGACCAACAGCAATACAAGACGCTGTGAGATGGTGAGCATCGTTCCCTCTCAGTCACAATTGTGAATAATAGAAAGCCGTCATGGCAATGTACACAAGACGCCAACTCCGTCGAAGGACAGGTTGACAGGATCGAGTCTATCGCGTATAGTCACATAGTGTTGAAAGTGGTACAAGCGCTGTTTAGAGAGCGCATTCGACTAAAAGAATTCGGATTGGCCGCGCATTTTGCGCGCCGCGGCTTTTCCATGGGCTAGCGTGGTGGCCAGACGGATGACAGGTAAAACAACGCTGAGACAAGCGCTAATCAAAGCTGTTACGAGGAAGCTTCTGTAATCACGAATCACATTCTGCGGCAGGATTTTGTCTTGTAGGCAACCAACTTCACTGGTCGGTACCGCCAATCGTAACATTCGTAATTGACCCTGCAACTGGTTGTCTCGGATATCGAAGACATGCTCATCTTGGACTTGGTGCTGATGCTGATGCTGATCGCGTTCTTCCCGACGATTCAAGAATTTTTCCCGGTTTACAGCCGGGTCGTAATCCTCGCCCGGCGTTGGGGCCGTTGTAGACGATATTGCAACCAGGCAGGTAGTCAAGAGCTGCAGAAAGGGGCTCTGTCGATTCGCCCCGACACGCAGCCGCTGCCTTGCGGTCCACGCTTCGTGCCAAGTGGTGGACACTTTTCGATATCACCGAACAGGCTACCCGAACACTCGTCAATGGCGCTCTGTAATGTGGTCTCGCTCCAGTTGGCGAAAAGTCGAGTCGGCATGGAACGAGTATCCAAGAGCGTCGCCGTTGGCAAGAACCCACGACGAGTTTCCTTGATTGTTGGTATTGCCCACGTTCCAGATGAACTCATAGAACATAGTGGGTAATCGGATCTTGTGAGAATTGGGACAAGACCCACTGCCCGCAAAATCTCCGCTCGGGTAGACGACGTGCGACATGTCTGGCTCGTACAGGCTTTTCCCGTTCCAACAGGAACGAAACATGATCTGTCTGCGGGATCCCTGCGGGCAGGCAGTCTGAGGAAACGTGGGCCCTCCGCTGCTTCCGTCGACATAGTTGAGACAGACGAATGTCACCACGCCCTGCAGCTGTCAAGTAGTGCTGGGTCCAGTTGCTGTTGCGTTACCAGTTACCATTTTGAGACCCCGTGAGAAAGCCCGGACGTAGAAAGCTGAGCCAGGCAGGGCTCAACTTAACCCCGTCATCACATCACCCGCTGTCTTCTCTGTCCTTGGCAGAGCATCTCGAGAAGCTGCCAACAATTTTGATCTTACCGCCAATTGCCAAAGCCAATGCGCAAACGACCAAGCCACCCCACGACAACTCACAGCACAATCAGTGGTGAAGGTCAACAACCCCCCAAGACAAAGAGGAATCGAACAACACATCGGGACGCGCCGATCGAAGCTGATGTCAAAGGGCGGTCGAGTACAAGTGATGTCGCACTGCAGCTAAGGCAGCGTTCATCAACTGTAGGATTTGTCTTTGCTATCCTCAACATCAAGTTCTTCCCGGTACGCAAAGAAGATGTAGCGGAGGTGTGCGTCACCATAATACTTCGCTGCAAACTGGCTCAAGGTTGCTGGGACCGGCCTCGGTCTATGGGGGGGTTCGAGCGCGGAAGGCGAGAGAGGTGCAACAGTAGCAAGGTGAACAAAGACGAAAGCCAGCTATTCATCGGCAGATCCGATTTCAGCGAGGCGACTGGAGAGTTGTCAACCGATCTAGAAATCAAGTGTGGATGTGCGCGATATTGCGATGTAAAAAAGCATCTCAAGCCGAATGCAGCCCCAAATCGAATGCAGGCGATGTAAGGCGTCTGATAAGGGTTAGCGATGAATGGTCGATGCAGGAGGAGAAACTACGGAAGTTGAAGCAGCCTATGGTCATGGAGGACGAAGGGTTCGATTCTGCTCAGCTGTGGTGATTACTGGATCGTCTCAGAAATGAATGCGCCACCTTGGAAAATGACTCATCCACGATGGTGATCTTACAGTACATACTGTACATTAGCTGTTGACACGGGATCGTCTCGCGTCGCATGCACGATGCATACACACGCCTTCGTGATTCACCTTTGGGCTGCTTCGCCTATCGACGCGACCAAAGCTTGGATTGAGTCACTGCCAACGTAGAGCTCACTCTACCAGCTTGTTCGAACACGAGTGACGGCCAAAAGCTGAAATGCACAACTCACACTCAGACAGGGCAAGAAGTGGCTCAGCCATTCCTCTCGTGTCATACCCTTGTGCGCACAGCGACAGCAACACGAGGTTACTTTCCTCTCCTTGTCACTATCAGGCTGTCCCGTTTCCTATGGTAACTACGCTGCACCGTAGTGTTGTGTTAAATAGTGCAACGAGGCCTATTTGTCTCTGTAGAATCACTCGTGAGTGGCTATTTAAGCGAAGCTTTCAAGCCTTTGTTTTCCTCGTTGGCGTCTTGCGTTTCGACCACCAACAACAACACCACCACCCTTCTCAACCTCGAATCTGTTACACATTCCAATCCCGCGCAACATCGCTCACCTCTCACAATGAGCAAAGACCGCGGTGAAATACCTCCTGTTGGGCCTGAAGCCGCCTCAGCACCACCGCCAGTTGATCGTGAACAGCTGATTAGCAATGCACCTTTTCATCCAGCAACTGATTCCCCTCGCACCAAACAAGCCAAAGACTCGGTCAACAAGCTCGAGCAGCTGAAGAGTTGGGATGGTCTTCAATTTTACCACAGCAAGCTTTGCACCCCGGACCATTCCGGCTTCGCCTTTAATGCCACTCACTTCGCTGATTACATTTGGGCATCGCAGACCGAATTAAAAGACATCATACCTGATTTCAACAGTATGACAGACAAATTGTGCCTAGAAATGGGGGTTCGCAACGTCTATTCGAATCTCGCCGCGGAAATTACCGCCAACAGAACTGTGGACGAGGGAGGCACTATCGCTTGTGCTTGTTCACGTTGCAGATTCCCTGACCACCCCTATGCTAAGCCCACAAGACCTCGATGCCAACTTTCGTTTCTCAGCCGAATTTGGACGTGACTATTACGGTAATGCGCCAGACCTCTGATTATTCTCAACTGATCAAGAGTCTGAATGCTTTATTCTCCTGTCCAGACCGCGCCAAGGTCGCTGGTTTGACTCGCTCATTCGCGATTCCATCAGTCCCGAGTGCATTCTTCATCAGTGGGGACAGCGTCCACAGCGGTATCGTGGATATGCTCCTCTCGCCAAAAACAAGTAGAAGAGCTCATTTGTCTCGTCGCCCAATATCGGTGTTGGACCTTGAAAACCGCTCAACTTCGGCTATCATAGCGGCAAAAGGCTCACGTGAGCTAAAGAGAGGATTACAGACGATCTATTAGAAATGAGCTTGTGGATTCCAAAAGGTAAAGTAGCCACTTCTGTCCAGTAGATAGGACGAAGCCTTTGTCGAGTACGTGGATGCAGCAAACCTTGTCAGTACCGTGGGCGCTCCCTTCCGTGGACAAGGGCCTGACTCAGACCTTTGGCGCCAATATTCGTGATGGACGGGCGCCTATGGACAAAGCAGTCAAATGATGGCTGTCCTCACATCCTATGCGCTATGCGCTAAATCGCAACCGAGCCAACGTGGCTTCCGGCGGTATTGTGTACGTTTATTATCGGGTATCATATACACGTACAGTATACTCAAGACTATGTCGTCATGTGAGATCTGGAGATGAAATGCGATTTCGGCTCAAGATCGCGTTGGTCTGTGTTTTGCACCGCCTCGCAATCATTGCCCTGAGTACAATCTGTGATTCGCAGAATAGCTGTCCATATTCATCGATCCTAGACTGAGCTTTGACATCGTCTAACCGACCGCCGGCGATTGTGTGCCACTTGGCCTGCTTATCTCGCATCTCGTCCACGATGACGCCTTCTCACATGTCTTTTTCTTAGCTAACTTAGTCGAGCCGTTTTTTCTTTTTCCAGGCTGAGCTGCACATTTCACACCCCGCGTTTTTGCCCTGGGCAAGTTGTCTCAGTCTCGCACGTTGGCATGGCGAAGACGTCCACGCGACAAGATACGCCTTGGTGTCTAATCTCGTCCTGATCCTCGTCGCATCCATACCCTGTTTCAAGCGACATCCCCAGCCCCAATCACCTCTGCTTAGACGCTGCCTGTATGCTACTATCATCATCATGACCACCACGCAAGTTCGAACCGTCCCGCCTGTCATCGAGGCAGAGCAGTCACCCAAAGATGCACATAACTCTGGCCAACAGCCAGCCCCATCTAACAAGTCTGTCAGCAACAATGACGAGCCTTTCAAAGAAGGCCTGCAAACGTCGGAAATGCAAGACTCACAGCCTGCGCAACCCAAACACGAGCACGACCACGACCAGGAGCACGACCACAACACTGACAGGGACAAGGCTGCAGCTTTGTTGATCCAGCGCAACTACCGAGGTTACCGCACTCGCCGTCAGCTCGACGGATGCAACATCTCGGCGGATACCCGCTGGTCCGACGCCGTTCACCGCATGCGTCTCGAACAAGCAAATAAGCACTCCAACACGGGTCACAACGATGCCACCTCCCGATGGAAGCGAGGCAAGCTGCTCGCAGGCCAACTTTCAGGTGGTGAAAAGATGGACTCCACTGGCGAGAATGAGGACGGCAACGGCCGAACCGACCAGCCAGTTGAAGGCGGTCCGTCCCTCGAGCCTCCTAACAATCAAGAGGGCGAGCACTCGATGGTCGAAGCAGGCACCAAGGTCGGCGACGTTCCCGGTGGCCAGGACGGCGACAAGGTCGACAACATCCGTAGCATCGCTCAACCCAAGCAGAAGGGCCTCAAGCTAATCGAATGGTGGACTCGCGGTGGCAAGGCGCAAGAGCTTAGTAAAATGATGGAGGAGCAGTACTGGCTAGAAATGGTCGATCGCAAGCATCGCTACGGCTCCAACCTCAAGTACTATCACAAAGCCTGGCAAGACGCCGACACCAAAGACAATTTTTTCCAATGGCTCGACCAAGGCGATGGTAAGAAAATCAGTCTCGACGACTGTCCACGCGAACGTCTTGACTCGGAGTGTGTCATCTACCTCAGCTCAGAGCAACGACGTAATTACATTGTCGATGTCGAGAACGGCAAGCTCATCTGGCGGAGGAACGCAAAACCCGTCGATACCAAGCGAAACAAGCACAAGGATCTGGGCAAAGGCAGAGGCATTGGCGACATTGATCAAGACGAGCAGAACCAGATCCGCGAGGATCGCAAACGCCGTGCGCTCCGACGTGGCGTGTCGGAAAGTTCGTTGGATTCCTTCCTCGACCGCTCTTCCTCGTCGTCCTCTTCGTCGTCTGACTCGAGCGATGACCAAGATTTGTCCAAGGAACAGCGCACTGAGGCAGCCAAACACTACCAGTCCAAACGCAGCGGCAAGTCGAGACACCTCGATGCATTGAGTCCGTCCAATTGGTCCGACATGCTCCTGCGCAAGACCATCGGCAACAACACGTGGATCTACGTTTTCAACTCTCGACACGAGCTCTACGTCGGCTTGAAACAAACCGGCTACTTTCAACACTCTTCCTTCCTCTACGGTGGTCGTGTGCTCTCGGCCGGCTTGCTCAAAGTGGACAATGGTACGCTCACAAGCTTGAGCCCACTCTCGGGACACTACCGTGCTGGAACCGCTCATTTCCGATACTTTGTCAAGAAGTTGCAGGACTCGGGTGTCGATCTTGAGCGTGTCACGCTGTCCAAGAGTCTGTTGATGCTAGCCGGTATGGAACAGTACGGCAAGCTTATGAGCAAGACCAAGTCGTCCAAAAAACACGATAGAAAGAAGAAGGACAAAACCACAACCAAGGCCAAGAGTGACCAAGACCAGGACGAGGATCGGAAAGCGGGAAAGCAGTCGCTGGCAAGTAGGCTCAAACAGAAGTTGAAGCTTGGTTCGAGCAAGCATGTCGAGGAGCAATCTTGACCAGCTGAACATGTCGAGATCGCGAACGACCCGAGCAGCTGGACGCGGTTGGAGGACAAGTTGAAGTCGTAGTCAAGGCGCCCGATTCTCGCTGTTTTCACATTCCCTGATACCACGATACGAACGCACGTCGCTTGGAAATCAGGAATCGGACGATCGAAACAGATTGCAGACGACTATGATACAGTGAGAGGCTGGAAAGAAACGCGCGAGCGACAGGGCAGTCAGAAGAAAGTGTAACTCCTCTCGCTGCTGGTGATTGTCTGGATCGACAATCTGTCTATGTACCTTGAGGTGGATGCGTCGACATGATCATATTCGAATACGTCATCAGCCGAGCACGGTTCGGCTTCGGTCTCAGTCGCCCACGTTCGGGTCGAGTAGATGCTACCCACGCTACCTTCCATCTCGCTTTGCTGCTCGCTTACTTGCGCAGTGGACGGGTGTTGCTGATTGGCGCTGCAGCAACACGGCTCTTCCTTCGAAATGGGAAGGGAGATGGACCGCTTGACTTGAGCAATGCGAGTTTCCGCGCGGTGATGTCGGAGCATCGTTCCGTAGTTGCGACTTGCCTGAACAGCTTTTTTGGCGGGCGAAGGAACGAACGTGGTTTTCTCGTCACTGTCCAAGGAAGAAGAGGTGACAGAGGAAGCCAAAGACAAGAAAGAGGTGGTTGATTCACTCGGACGGTGCAAAGAGATTGCTTTGATGATAGTACGTGCCACCACAACCACCGATTCTTGAGGCTCGCTGGTGGGAGCCGCAGTAGGATAGCGTGCGGCAGTGATCATGTTCAACTAGATGCGAACGATGCTTTGCGCCTCTTTGTGTGTTAACGGTATTGTTTCCGCTATCGAGTTTTCTTTGCAGCCTGGAAAAGACTTGTCTGGATGGCGAATCGAGTCCTGCATCTCTCTCTTCCAAAGCCAGTTTATATCTCTTTCCAACCCCAACCCCCAACATCGTCCTCAATGCCAATGTTGATGATCAGGGTAGTGATCGTGATGAGCTCAGGGACACAAGCCAAAGACGTTTGCGAGATTAGGCTCGTGACAGTTGTTGTTATAGGATGGCTGATCTTTCATCTGCACGGCTGCATGATCAGTCCAACGACACACAAAGCTGTCAACGTTCTGATCAGCAAAGAGCAAAGACAGGGATCCCTTTGTCCGTCGTGACACGTCGTGCAGAACCACATCTTGATCCACTTTGGAACGGATTTTCCGATTTTGCGCCCGATGTGCCCTTTTCGACGATGAACCCCACAGGAATTTGGAGCACAGAAGAAAAGCGGGCAGAAAATCACTACCAAAAATCCAGCCAGAAAAGGTAGAATTTGTGAAATGGTTCCACGGTTAATGCGGGGAAAACTTGCATAGTTACTGTGTTCAGGCTCTGTTCCGGCTAAACTTCACTAACAAGACCCGAGGTGCGGACAAGGACTTGACAACTCACGACCGTGGCTGGAATACCTGATACGTACACAATAGTTGTTCCATCACGATGTGGAGCTAAAAATTGGCATAAGCAACTCGCGGTCCGTGCATGGGTCTGCTTGCCTGCTTGGCTTGGACAAGAGCGTCTAAGTCCAGCCCATGTACCTTCGCCTCGGCCCCATGGTTTGTAAATCACTCCTTCTCCGTGATCCCTCTTCGCATTACTTGGTCTCTCCACCTCACTGGTGCAAAGGCTACTGCGGAGACGCTGGGCTAACATCACTTCTCGAAACCATCCTCGACTCTGGCCAACAATGATCTTCACCTCGGCCTCCGAGCCCGTTCGAGAGCTCCCAGACGATCTGGACGTCTACGGATGTATGTACGAGTACTTTCCTCCAAGCCGCCCCGACCTACGAAACACAGGCCTGCCACTCCTGATTGACGAAGAGACGTCGCAACAATTTACCTTTGAACAAGCCAAGGAAACGACCGATCATCTCTCCGTTGCTCTATATGAGAAATGTGGGATTCGACCCGATACACGAGCCAGCATCTATGCAACCAACAGCGTATACTTTCCAATGGCTGTTTGGGCCATGCACCGTCTTGGCGCTACCATTTCGCCGGCAAACCCAGCCTTCCTAGCGAAAGAGCTAACATTCCAGTTGGAAGCGTCTGATTCAAAGTTGTTGTTTGTCAGCGAGGACGAGGTGTCGCTAGAGAATGGGTTTGCAGCTGCAAAGCAAGCCAACATTCCGAGGGACAGGGTGGTAATCATTCAGGAGCCGGCGACGGTGCTCAAGTATACCGAATCGAACTACGGTCGAATTCAGCGAAAGTCACATGGTGCCTGGACGCTCGCCGGTTTAATCGAGGAAGGACGCGAAGCTGTCAAGGCGAAAGGTCACACAATCCTTGATTCGACTCGCTACAAGCTCAAATCCGGCGAGGGAAAGACCAAGATCGCCTTCTTGTCCTTTTCTTCCGGGACAACGGGGCTTCCCAAAGGCGTGGCGATCCAACACTACGCTGTCACGTCAAACGCACTTCAAACTATGGCTCACAATAAAGTGGGCAATACCATCGGTGCACGCGGTCGCTTCTGCCCTGGAAAAGATGTGTCCTTGGGCGTGCTTCCGCAGTCCCATATCTATGGACTTTCGACTGTGACGCACTTCCCTTTCTTTGCTGGGATTGCCAATTTGGTTCTGCGCAAGTTTCGTGGGATCGAAGCCATGATCCAGACCATCATCAAGTACAAGATCAGTCTGTGGTGGGTGGTTCCTCCCCAAGTGGTGCTGCTTTGCAAAGATCCGTGCGTCGGCAAGTATCTTGACGATCTTCGCAAGGTCGGTCGGTTCGCCATGGTCGGTGCAGCGCCTCTTTCAGATGAACTGAGTCGCCAGTTCACCAAGCGCTTCCCAGACCTGGACTGGGGCCAAGGATCGGGTATGACCGAGACATGTTCCGTGACCACCATGTTCCCCGTCGGTGAGCGCGCTGTTATGGGCTCGGCCGGACGACTCATTTCCAACACGGAAGCCAAGGTGGTCGATTCCAACGGTAACGAGCTTGGCTACGACGAGTTGGGCGAACTTTGGCTTCGTGGACCTCAGATCACCCTCGGCTACACCAACAATGAACAGGCTACAAAAGACACTTACCTTCCTGACGGATGGCTGCGCAGTGGAGATGAAGTCAAAATCAGCCGTCAGGGGGACGTGTTCTTCATTGATCGCTTGAAAGAGCTGATCAAAGTGAAAGGGTTCCAAGTGGCACCTGCCGAGTTGGAGGGATTTCTGCTAGATCATCCAGATGTCTCGGATTGCGGCGTAATCGGCATTCCAGACGAAGCAGCGGGTGAACTGCCTTTTGCGTTCGTTGCGCTGTCACATAATGCCAGGAAGCGTACCAAAGAGGGAGGAAGCGACCAGGAGAATGCCATCAAGAGCTCCATCATCAAATTTGTTGCTGACAACAAGGTTCGCTACAAACACCTCTGTGGTGTCACTTTGTAAGTTTTCTTTCCGCCTCGATCTTGTTCGCAGCCATTCGACATGATTACACGGCTGACTCGCCTTGCATCCTTTCCCTCTTGCGCTGCACAGCCTCGACACGATCCCAAAGACGGCATCGGGCAAAATCCTGCGCCGAGAAATGAGAGAAATGGCCAAGAAGCTGCCTGCCGAAGCATTCCGGGAGAAGCGCAGGATTGTCGTCAAAATGTGATGTCGTCCTGGCTTGATCACTTTGCTATGTCACTCGCACCTAGATGTCACGGTGAATGCAGATGAACAAAACACAAAAGTGTAACTAAATGCTGATAAAGAGCCGCGGCTGAACCGAACGATTGCAAGTGACACGACATGAAAAGCTAGAAGAGGCGCCTCCTCTTTCCCACACCAGGATGGCCCGTGTTGGTTCCTGGTGGGTAATGACCCGGACGCTCACGCTTCAGGTAGTACTGTCGATGCGCTTCTCGAAGATGATTGGGTCTGAGTGGACCGTGCTCTCCGCGTATTGATTGAATCTCGCGAGCCGTTTCAATGATTTCTCCAACAAAGATCTTGGCTACACCGGAAACCACCATGGCGACGTGCTGCGAAACGGACTGTGACAAGACGTGGTTGACGAGTTTCCGAACATTTGTTTTGTTGAGTGCACCTCTACGCGAGGCCATATGTCGATCGAGTTGATCTTCATCCATGACCATGGAGAGCAGACCCATGTTGCGTTGCTGTGCCGCATAGATGGCTTCCTGTGTGGAGAAGTGATCCCGGCCCAGCTCTTCAACGCCGTCATCTGCGTCGGCCTCTTCGTCTTCCGCTTCTTCGTCTTCTTCTGGTGGTGGTGCTTGTACATTCGAAGCCGGCTCGTCGTCATCGTTTGCTTCGTCGTTTGGACGCTGGCTGTCGACGCGTGATGCGGCGGGGGTGGTAGCGTCTCTGCCCATAGATGATTTGCGTGATGCTGATCTGGCAGTGGAGGACCTTGCTTTGCTGCCGGCCTTTGTACCTACTTTCGATCCGCCTGCCTTCTTCGCTTTGGGTTTGGATTCTTTCGAAGACGAGACAGGGGTTGCGAATGGTGCAGGTGATGCGGCAGTAGAAGTTGGCTGCTGGTGTGCTTCCTCTTTGCTCTTATCCTTATCTGACGCCTTATTTTTTGACGTCTTCTTGGGTTTGGGTGCCGTAGAAGCCGCCGTGACATTGGATGGCTGTGCGGATGAGCTGAAGGCAGTTGCATCAGTGGTGGCTGCCCCGGTAGTAGATTTCTTCTTCGGCTTCTTCGGTTTCGGCTTCGTCTCTGTTCCATCCGCCTTTTGTTTGGACGGCTTCTTTGCTTTGAGAGAAGAAGGCTTGGACGTCGAAACTTCGGAGGCGATAGAGGGAGATGGGGCTATGCTGCTGAGATCATCGAGCTCCATTTTGATGGCCATATTTGTCGGGTTAGGTTGCGGCGCTTGTGCCATTTGCGAGGGACTGGCCATTGGGTAGGTGCTGAAAGAGTCGAGCGGCGGCATATTGGCAGCAATCTGCACAGTAAGCGCATCGAAGTCGGGCGCATTCGGCATAGGTGTGTCGGTAGCAGGAAAGCCTGATATCGATGCAAAGTCCATATTGATGTTACCATCCGTGGACTCGTACTCGATAGGTATGTCGAAGAAGGAGGCTGGAATGGCGCTTTCGCCTGACATATTTGGCAAATGAGAGCCCTGCATACTGCCGTCTCCTTGTGTTTGCTGCGACGACGACATGGCTGCTTGCCCTCGAAGGGATGAGTATTCGAAGATGAATGGTGGTGAGTGTCGGGGAATGCACGTTGAAGACCCTTTCGCTCCACTTGAACAGCTGCACGTGACGAGGAGAAGCTGTGAGATCGTAACAAAAAACAGCGCCACCCAAAAGCACACGCATTCGTGATTCACGATTCACGATTCGTGATTTTCGATTCACTCTCGACTCACACTCGTGACTTGCCTTGGCGGCAATTTGCCGGGAAGCTGTCGGGGCTAGGCCGAGACGGCGAGCAAGGCTGAGCGCGTCTTGATTGCGAAGTTGAAAGTTGCCACCTTCACAGCTCTCGT
The DNA here is from genome assembly GCF_000328475.2 of Mycosarcoma maydis. Taxonomy (NCBI): domain Eukaryota; kingdom Fungi; phylum Basidiomycota; class Ustilaginomycetes; order Ustilaginales; genus Mycosarcoma; species Mycosarcoma maydis. The sequence goes on from NC_026497.1 coordinate 61,361, forward strand.
CGCCGCCCGCAATCAGGAAGCGTCAAGTTGCGATTATTTGGCCAATGCTGCTCTTCTTGGCATGATCCGGAGGGCGGAGGGAATCACATGTACGATCAAGGCAAGTTGGGGGTGGGGGAGGGAAGTGTTGATTGGTCGATTGAGAGAGCGACAAGGCAAAAAGATACGCTCGGAATCTAGCCGAAATCGGTCACGGTCCAAGAAGAAAGCCAAAAAAAAAAAAAAAGGGTTGGAAGAAAATTTGTGCGAAAGGTGGTTCTACGAGATTGCGGTTGGTTCGTCACGAGTGATAAAACATCGTTGTTAAGAGATGTGCACGGTGGACTTGGTGTTTTGCTCGGCAGCTTGAGAGCGCTTCGTAGCGGCTCGGATTAGGAAGCTTTCGTTTCAGTGTAGAGTGAGAGATCAAGCACAACCCCTTTCACTCGTTCCACCATCATCCTCTTCCCCGCTTCTCTCAGAACACACAAAATGGGCGTCATCACTCACCCCAACATCCGCGATGGATGGTTCCACGAGACCAACTCACAATGGCCCGGTCAGGCCATGAGCCTCGAGGTTCAGCGCATCCTCCACCACGAAAAATCGCTTTTCCAGGACGTTCTGGTCTTCGAATCTACCACGTTTGGCAATGTTCTTGTTCTCGACGGTGTCATTCAGTGCACCGAGCGCGACGAGTTTTCCTACCAGGAGATGATTGCTCACCTTCCCATCGCCTCGCACCCCAACCCCGAGCGCGTTCTTGTCATTGGCGGTGGTGATGGTGGTGTGCTCCGCGAGGTCGTCAAGCACGACTCGGTCAAGGAGGCTGTTCTTTGCGACATTGACGAGGCTGTTCCCCGTGTCTCCAAGCAGTATCTTCCTCACATGGCCGAAGGTCTCACTCACCCCAAGTCCACTGTGATCATTGGCGACGGCTTTGCTTTCCTCCAGGACCCCAAGAACAAGGCCAGCTTCGACGTTATCATCACCGATTCCTCCGACCCTGTCGGTCCCGCAGAGGCGCTTTTCCAGCAGCCGTACTTTGCTCTTCTCAAAGAAGCCCTCAAGCCTGGTGGACACATCTCTACCCAGGCCGAGTGTGTTTGGATTCACCTCAACCTAATCGGCGAGCTTCGACGATCCACTAAGGAGCTCTTCCCTGTCGCCGACTACGCTTTCACCACCATTCCCACCTACCCCTCCGGTCAGATTGGTTTCGTCGTGTGCTCGCTCGACGCCAATCGCAACGTCCGCGAGCCTCTTCGTGAAGTTCCAGACTGCCGATACTACAACTCACAGGTGCACAAGGCCGCTTTCACCGTCCCCGAGTTCGCCCGCAAGGTCATCGAGGATGGTGCACCCGCCCCTGGCCGTGTGATCCCCACCGGTGAAGGCATCGCAAAGACCCAGCGCGCTCCCAAGAAGATTCTTCTGCTTGGCTCCGGCTATGTTGCTGGCCCCTTTGCTCAGTACGTCACCCGCTTCCCCGAGTACAGTCTTACCGTCGCTTCTTCCAAGCTTGAGCACTCGGAGCGCCTCACTCAAGGCCTCCACAACGCATCGGCAGCTGCCGTTGATGTCAACGATGCTGCCGCGCTCTCCGCGCTCGTCAAGGGTCACGACATTGTCATCTCGCTCATCCCCTACATCTACCACGCTGCCGTCATCAAGGCCGCTTGCGAACACAAGGTCAACGTCGTCACCACCTCGTACGTCTCGGACGCCATTCGTGCTCTTGAGCCCGAGATCCAAAAGGCGGGTATCACCGTCATGAACGAGATCGGTCTCGACCCTGGTCTGGACCACCTCTACGCCGTCAAGGCCATCGACGATGTTCACGCCGAAGGTGGTAAGATCAAGTCGTTCCTCTCCTACTGCGGTGGCTTGCCTGCTCCTGAGGCGGCCGACAACCCGCTCGGCTACAAGTTCTCCTGGTCGTCGCGTGGCGTTTTGCTGGCCCTCCGAAACACCGCCAAGTTCTGGCAGGATGGCCAGGAGCTCACCGTCTCTGGTCACGAGCTCATGGCCGCTGCCAAGAGCTTTTACATTAACCCTGCATTCGCCTTTGTCGCTTACCCTAACCGTGACTCGACTCCCTTCAAGCAGTGGTATAACATCCCCGAGGCCGAGACTGTAATCCGCGGTACTCTGCGATACCAAGGCTTCCCCGAATTCATCCTCGCTCTTGTCAAGCTCGGATTCCTCGACGAGGAGTCCAAACCCTTCCTTGCCTACAACACCAAGGCCACGTGGGCTGAGGTCACTGCTAACATGGTCGGCGCCTCGTCCACCTCTGAGACCGATCTGATCGCTGCTGTCAAGGCCAAGGTCTCGTTCAAGTCGGCGCAGGAAGAGGAGACCATTATCCGAGGTCTGCGATGGCTCGACCTGTTCTCCACTACCGCCCCCGTCACGGTACGCGGCACTGCGGCGCAGGAGGCGGCGCAGGTGGCCGGTAACCCGCTCGACTCGCTCTGCGCTACGCTCGAGGACAAGTGCGCCTACGCTCCCGGTGAGCGTGACATGGTCATGCTCCAGCACAAGTTTGAGATCGAGACCGCCAGTGGCGAGCACAAGACGCTCACCTCGACCTTGCTCGATTACGGTATCCCTCATGGCGTCACTTCAATGGCCAAGCTTGTCGGTGTGCCCTGCGCCATTGCCACGCGCTTGATCCTGGAAGGCCACCCCGCCCTCTCCAAGACTGGTATCCTTGCCCCTTACACCAAGGACATCTGCGATCCCATCCGTCTCGAGCTTGAGAAGGAGGGTATCGCTCTCGAGGAGCGATACGTTTAGACGTCGTCTTCCTCTTAAAATACCTTTGTAAACTTCTCTGCATGAGCAACACGAGTGAAATTACTGATTCTCAGCATTGGGGCTTCGTCTGAACACACGCGTGTAATCTGTCTTGTACAACATTGCGAATAGGATGTTGAAGAATCTAAACGTGATCCGGACATGAGATGCAATCGGAGCAGAGTTCGACTCGGTTGCGCGTGCACCTAGTTAAGAATGTTGCCCTGGACATGAAAAATCACAGATCGTTGTAGTTGACCCTTGTACCTTTGGGAATCTTTTGAATACTTAGAGCTCTAAATTGTTGCTCGGTTAAGTCACTGCGCGCCAGTGTTCCAGTGGTTTTGGGCTGAATGAGGTAAACCTTGTCCTTGGAGCCGAACTCGAATAGGCGAGGACTGGTTCCTTGATTGATCATCTTGAGGTCACCTTGCTGGGTGATCTTGACTCTTGCAGGGGCACGACCCAGGCTGCGGATTCGCTCTAAGAGGGAGGAAGAAGACGTGGAGGCACCGGGGCGCACACGGGGAAGCGTTTCAGGACTGACGATCCAGTGGGGGCCCGCTTTGAAGGCTTCGATGGCCGGTCTGACGGTAGCCCCGGCTTCCGGTAAGACTGGTGACAAGGGCGCGGAAGAAACGATGGCGACTAAGAGGATATTGAAGAGCACGATGACACCTGCTCGAGTCGAGTATAGCATTGTGCTGCTTCTTTCTGGAAATCTTTTACGACTTGGAGATGATTGTTGGTTGACGAGCTCAGACGTTGAATCCAGACCAAGGATAGCAACACTTTATACCCCCTGCTGATTCAAGGACGTTACCTTGAAAGACATGGACTAGGCACGAGTCCCACGGCTTCACCGCACGAAACCAAGCTGAGCACGTTCCTTGCTTTCACTTTTTATCGCTTTGTTCCACCGCGCTGTGGACTCACACACTCTTGCCGAAATGTTCTTTTTATTGTAGCAGGACCATCGCCAAGCCGTCGACTGCCGCCTTCATCTAAGTTTGGTTGTCTATCTTTGGTCTTTTCTGAGGCACCGTGGGGTGAAGATGAAGTCGTTAAGCTTCTTGGCATTCGATCTCGCCCATTGTTTTTCCAGCTCGAGAACGAAAAAGCGGTATGAATTCGGCGATAAGAAGCCGATCATATCGGTGGGGCTTGTGCTTGACCAAGGCTGACCAAACGTCTCATGCGTCGGGAGAGCACCGCAGTCGCACCAACAGGAATGGTGGGCGGAACGTATTGCAGTTAAGATCCTCCAAAGGATGGCTGCGAAACCTACTGTACATTAGCAATGTATGTTCCTTGGAGAGGTGGAAAGTAGGCTATGAGACAATAACAAGATAGCTCCCACTCGAGCTGCAACCAATCTTTTTCCCTATGTCATGATCCTGGTCAGTCCAGCCCCGAACGCTTGCATCACTCCCGTGAGACTTAAAAGCATAGCTTACCATGGCAAGGTTCGCACGGAGTCGAGCTTTCACTTGAGAACACATCATCCTGTAGACACTCAGGTCAATGCCGGCACACCTCGTGATCGACGATTTCCGACTCGTTGACGATTCGCACCCACTTCATTTTAAGTTGATGTTGAGTGGAACTGTAGATAGCGCCGCTTCATCTTGCCTCTCGCCAAGACCGCCTTGGCAACCTTCCACCGCCATCGACGTCACGCCAATACAGAGTGGGTCAACTTCAGAACGATTCTAGGAACGAGCCTCATGTCATCTCGTATAGTCTTCGCTGGCTTTTCTTCACATCGAGAAGGGCGTGCTGCGGTCTTCCCATCGGTCATGACGAACCAACGCCTAGCGACTTTAATTATGTGTCAAGCGGTATAAATTCGTGAATGCCTGTAGCGACGTGTTAAGTTTAACCTAACATTTGCGTGGGGAGACTGTGGACGGTATAAAACGTGAAGGTATTCGTGATTCGTGATTCGTATTCGAAGGCTTCTAACATTCACGATTGGTGATTCGTGATTAATTTAGGCAGGCTGAAAGTCGGGGAGTCTTACGCAAATTACTGAGGCAAAACTTCTGAGGGATTCGTGATTTGTACTGCTACACTGCGTGCTGCTGTAACACAAACCGCGGCTGCCAACTGTTCGTAGGGTTTTCAGAACGGTTCACGATTTGTGTATTGTAAAAATCAGTGCCTGCTGTCTCGGCTATCTGAAATTTTGTGCTTCTTCTGGTGCTCAATACAGAATAACTCAAGGAAAGGAGAAGCATGTGGTCCCGTGTTCAAACCGAAAGCACGCCAAACTAAAACCTACATGGTGCATGGGAACATTCACGATTGGAGCTTGCGTGTCCCAATTCAAACCACCTGATCTTGCACACATCTTGCAGTCACGAGTGTGACTTGGTTAAACTCATGGCCGGGGGGAGTGACTTAGTGGCAAGCGTGCATTCGAGGATTTTGCCCTTTGCCCAAGCCGCGCCGTTCGATGACGGAGTCCGGATGTACATCGGCGGCTAGCCAAGTTGCCTCTTATTTTGCAACGCTATGTCGTTGTTTGTCTGTTCCCCTAAACGGGTGCACAAGGACGAGAGACGCATGCATTGAGACACAATAAACCCATCCAAGTCAAAAGGGATAAAGCCGCCTCCTTGTACAAATGTTTGCCCCATGTTTCAAAGCGGAAGTAGGTGCTCTGCTGCCTCGATGAGGACGAGAGACGATAAACGCAGAAACGCAGAAATACAGAAACGCTCTCTGAGCGAAATACGCTGACAAAGCACCACCAGTGCCTAGCCGGCACTTTCGCCTCGCGGAAGCGGGCGCGCCGGTGCCGAGCTGCTGGACAACCAGAATCGGCAGATGGCAACAACGGCTAGTGCGACGGATATACACTCTGCCGGTGTCTGTGAGAGAGCTAGCGCTGCCCAAGATTCACCGCACGCAAAGTGACAGACGGGAATGGAATGCAAGGAAGCCACGCTGCTAGCTCGCTTCCAATTCGACCTGAAACTAGCTCGCCTCTCCCCCACGCTGTTGATTCGGTGATTGCCGCCATTCAGCTTGCCCCAGATTCGCCTTCTCGAGAAACTGCGCTAAGTTGTTGGTTGCAGCCTTAGAAAGCTTCTCGCGTACGACTACCCCTGACTCGCCTCCACGACCGAATCTGGCGGGGCCATAAGAAATTCGAAGCGATAGATCACTGGCTCGGAAGAGGGTGATGACCAAAGCAAAGGGAATTCATGGCAAGTTACCGGACACCTCGGCGATCAAAGGTCGAACAACATCCCGGATCCGAGCGCGCGTATGAACGAATGCGAGCCGTCTCGCAATACCGTATCTGAACCTGATTCGGCCGCTATTCGTCGATACTTGCCCCACCCCGAAAGTAATTAACTTGGTTCTAATCAACGCCAGTAAGCCACCAATGTGGGATACGTGATCATCACGACTGCGACTCACGCGGAAAGGGTAGTGACGTCATGAGACGAGAACTGCGACACTCTCCTGTTGTACAACCTGATGCCATCGAGCAAAAGCAGAAGCAAAACCAAGACTTGAGTGGAGCTTGTCATACTCATGAAAGCGAATAGGTTATCGATGCACTCCAAGACAACGAACGAAGCGAACCTTGCGTCCGGCGCAAGCAGGAGGAGATTCTTCAAGATGATGGCGATTAACAATCACGAATGGCCAGGATCAGCTATTTCACTCTCTTTGCAATCTCGCCAACGGCTCGTAGCGTAGCGATGTAGCAGCAGACATCGCCGAGACAGCACAGGGTCCTCGCCTTTTGGCTCCGATAAAGCTGCCGAATTGTGTCTGTTGAGCCAGGAGCGATCTGCCCCGTTTTTCGCCTCAGTGCGACTCACAATTGACCTTGTGGTGCAACAGAAGCGTAAACTTCGGAAAATGACTGCGTCGGTGCGCTAGCCGTGAGAGAACTACCCATCTGTTAATGTGGCATACGTTTGGCTTGCGACGTTCAGGCAGCACGCAGGACTGGCCATCGTCGATCATGCAGCCTTTCCGTTTGCATCCAGATTGCAGCTTCGCGAGGCAAACTTAGACCAAGGTTTGAAGAGGTTGGTGTGCGGTGCGTGTTATTCAAGATACCCAAAATAGGAATCGTGAACTATCTGTGTGGCACATCTCAACTGCAACGCTCACGGCTCACAACCACAGTTTGCCCAATAAAAAGAATGTACACGCAGCACAGGCCATACAGAACGGCGTTTGAAATTCAAATCACGAATCCAATCGCCATCTGATTTATTATCATTATTATATTTTGTTTTGTCGAAACTGCACACGCAGTCGTGAGTGGGGCTTTCTATGAAGCAAGCTTGTGTGGCCTTGGTTGGTGCTTCTCTCTCGCCGAGCTGTGCTTCTAACGTTGAAAAGAAATTGATGACCCAGAACTATTTGTCCAAGATTGCGGATTGCAGCATTGTAGCCCGAGTGACTCAAAGCTCCTCTTTCAACTGCTTGAGCGTTTTGCCCTCCCTGCACGCCGTGTTCCCTGCTCCAGCACGACGCGCACAGAAGCTGTGCACATTCCCATGAGCACAGACGGCTCAAGTCCACCACATTTCAACCATCCACGACGAACAGCACATGAGACCTGACTAACATCGGAGCCAAATGGAATCAGCGCTCCAAAATTCTATTAAAAAAACCCTAAAGACAGGCTGACTGGCTGTCAAAGCAAAGCCCAGCCAAGCCAAGCCAAGAAACAGAAAAAGCGCGATGACTCTTGTCACGAAAGAGCGATACGGAGATGGAATCTGCTTGGGCGCTGGCGATGATTGCGAAGCAGAACATCATTGTCGGGGCATAAAGGTTTTGAGGCGTCGTCAACTGTGGGCGGCGGTGCGTTCGGCTTCTTGCGACACTGTGGTGGGAGGGCCGAACCAACAGTTTGGATTTCTTTGTGGTTGTCCCGCCATCCGCATCAATGAGCCATGTGTAGTTTGAAAGCTCAAGCTCAATCAGTTAGCGAAAATGTTCATTATTGGCGCAAAACCGGGGTCACCTCCGCTGTGGCAGCTGGAAATTCCAATATCAAACCATGTAATTATTTATTACGCATCACGAATGAACCGGACAGGAAACCAAGAGAGCATCATCAAAGGCGTCGGAGGTCGAAAAATGAAGGGAGACGCCCCGTCTGCAGATTTGGCTAAGCGAGGCAGCAAAAAACAGATCCCATCGATTTGGCGAAACCGTGTCACGCACGAGCAATCCTCCCTCAGCTGTGATAATCACAGGCTCGACCTTAATCACGATTGATTCTCATATGTTTCGGGGTGACCTGGCCATTCAACGAGGGGGAATGTGCAGACACAGACAGACTCACGCATACTGCACCTCTTCGAGCACACTAGCAGCCAATCTATGCAACCGACCTGCAAATACCTGCAAGGTCAAACGGCGACCCGGCCCTAGTTCTTTCATTTATGCTACCATTCATTCTTTCTGGATGTTGTGTGGGCTAAAGGACGCATAAGGTAGAGCGAGAAGTAGCTGAACGGATGGGTTCCGACAATCGACACAGTTGAGCTTCAAAATGTCAGCCTGGTCGGAATGCAGACTCCATCGATATAGAAGATTCAACGAGAGGATCGGATGGCTGCTTTGCTGTGATAGCTCCAGATAACTACAAAAATGTCCTTCTGTGGAGATCTGGAGCGTGGAACGGCAATTGATTGTGTCTGTGTTGGCGTGTGGATTCACGATTTGAAAACAACCAAGTGAATTCAAGTCGAATAGTGATCAAGTTGAATTTCTTCGAACTGCCCAGCGTCAAGAATGTCTTGGACAGTTCAGCAAGGTGGACCACAGCGTTGTGGCCACACTGGCAGTATCCAAGCCATCCACGTTAGTGGTGCATGCCTTGCTGCGTCGGAATTCCAATTTTCTTGTCCATTTTTGTACTGTGCGCGTTGGTAACTAGTTGCTGGTGCTGGTGCTGGTGCTGCTGGTCACCTGTGTACTCTGCAGACTCGATTTGAAAGGATAGCACACAATCATCATCATCATCATCAGCTGCTGCAGGCGTTTGTGTGCGATTTCCGTTGGCTTTGCCTTTTCTTCTCCCTTGGTCTCAAGGATTTGCGCGTGGTCTGCGTTTTGTCTCCAACTGCCTGCCCCGCTTGCTCAATCAGGATGGGCCTTCTGCCGCTCTGATGCTACTGCTACTGCTAATGGTATTGCTACTGCTGCTTCTCTCCATCCGCTGCATCTTTCGGCGCTGAAACCAGAAAAGTAAGAGCCGATTCAGTTCGAGTGCAAAAGCAACTCACGACTTGCTGGCTGCTGCGTGCTGGTTATCACTCTTTGTTAACTCAGCGCTGCTAATGTGTGGCCGATATGCGATCTGCCCTCGCTACGAGCTGTCATGGCTGGCGTAATCGTATTTCCTGCGTCCTGTCTGTCCGGCCTCTTGTTTGCGCTGCCCTGCTTGGCGATGCAACGACTAGTGCTTTCAAGATCTCATCCTTACTAGCATAGCGTCAAGTCTGTCTGAGCCCTTTTTGCACGTCACCGTTGCGTTGGCTTGCCCTTGCCACCTTTCTCACCTTTCTCACTCAGCGACCTGAGGCTTTGGCTTAGCTGTCCCGTCGCACATTTTCCCTTCGCCTGACCTCGCCTCTGCATCGCACCTGACCTCTCCTCTCCTCGCCACGCTCCGCCTCGACCACGCTATCCTCCTACGGTCTTTTGCTTCCCCTTCATCCAGGATCCTCCATCTTCATCCTCCCCTTCCGTCCCTTGCCTTATCACCTTTCGTGTACGTTGAAACTCGACTGCTCCCTTACCACTTCTACATCCCCAGCCCCCGTTTGCTTGGACACCTTCCACTTCATCGTCCTACCACGAGGAGCATCTTTTGGCCATCAGGATAATACGCACTCTAATTCCCGCCATTCCCGCCAGTCCCTCCCACTTGCTTCTCGCCGGCTTGCAGAGTCCTGCCGCCAACTACGTCGAACGAACGCTACCGTCCGCTTCAATCTGAGCAGCGCGCTCATTCCCCAGCATCGGCGTACCTGTTGTCCGTATATAGTGACGCGAACCGCTTCTTCACGTCCCCACGTGGTTGTGACGGCAAAAGGCTACGATCAGACTCTTTCACGTCGGAATCGACGGTATCACCCTCCCAATGAGCACAAAGTAAGTTTCGACGCATACAAGGGTGTGCCCGCCTTGGTCGCCTCAAGGCTTCACAACACCCATCGTTTTTCTGTACCGCTGCTTGGACTCTCTCGTGAAGAGCCTTGATATCGAATCTTTCGGTCTGACAAGAATCTTTCGTATTCCTTTGCTTTGCAATCTCCCTTCTCTTCCCGTAGCACATACATGGAGCAGACCGGCTATGCAGCGCACTACGGTGCCTTGCCCGACCGATCGACACAGATGTTTGCAGCAGAGTCCCACGAACCGCGTGCGCCGCGTCCATTTGAAGCGACACATAGTGCCTCCAATGATCCTTACGGCTCTTCAGTAGCAGTTCAAGCTCATCCGCAAGCAGCTGTCATGACAGAAGGTCAGTCACCCATGTCAAGTGAGTAAATACTCTTTGCGCCCCGCAGCCCAGTGTCCCTCCTTCTGATCGTCTTAAGAACAGCTCGACTGACTCACCAGTGAGGATGCAACTTTCCTTCTACCACTCGAAGCAGGTTACCGCGGAAGCTTCTCGCATGCCTCTAACATGGGTTTGCCGCATCATCGTCAGGACTCGATTTCTTCCATCTCATCACCACACGATGTCACAGGCGGATGGGCGCCCTCCTCTCCAGGCTTGACCGCAAGCCGACACGCATCCATCTACTCACTCAACGGCCAATTTGATCAAGTTGGCCTGGGTAGCAGCATCGACAGCAATTCTACCGCCAGCCATTTCTACGATCAGTCGCCCCCTCTGCATGCTCAGGTCCGTTACGCTCAGGGTCAAGCTGCAGACGCTCGCCGTTTCTCGCTCGACGAACGCGCCATCCGCACTCAGCCTCAACTTGGCAAGTCAGGCATAGTTTCTGCCGACTACCACGTTCCCGGCTCTTCGGGTCGTCACTGGCCCTGGGGTACTAACAATAACTCTGCCAGCATTCACGGCCGTCACGCTTCCGTGTCGGCAGCACCACCACAGAGCTACGACCACAGCCGCATGACCTATGGCGCCAACTCGAGTATGCAGCCCGGTTACGGCTACGACGCCAATACAATGTCTGCCATGTCGCCTCGCTACCGATCCATGAGTAGCTCAGCTGCCAGCGGTCGCGCCTACGGCAACGCGTACGGCGCTCCTGGTACCACAGCACACGCGGTTGCCGCCATGGGTTACGGCATGGCGCCTCATTTGGGCCCTGGCATGATGCTCGAAGGCGACCTTGCTGGCGGTCCCGGTCCCGCTCGCAGAGCCAAGTTCAAGCGTAGCCGAACCGGCTGCCTCGTCTGTCGAAAGAGGAAAGTCAAGTGCAGTCAGGACGGCACTCCCTGCAAACAGTGTCGAATCGGCAAGCGTGATTGCCATTACGACGAAAACCCGCAAAAGAAGAAGTCTTCAAAGAAGGAACGCTCAGGTGACTCAATTGATGCTGGCAGCTCGGAAAAGGGCTCCAACGGTATCGCCCCCGCCCTTGCTCAGATGGGGCCTGAGCAACAGCCTAACGGTCACATGAATTCGACGGATTCCTACTATGCTACTATGGGCGCCCTGGACCACCGCACCGACTCGAGCGCCGGCAGCGCTGGCGGTGTTACCTTCTCCATGCCCTTTTCCAACCAGCCTACGCCTGTCACGGCTCACTCGTCGACAACTGACAGCACCTGGTCCAACCCATCTCCTTTTGCTCCTGGTCCTCACGGCGAGACTCATCCCGAGACGCACCAGGTCGCCACTCACTCGGACGGTTACGGCTGGCCCTCCAAGCAGGAACACGATCCTACTCCGGCGGCTTCTTACACTGATGCCTCCGTTGATCGTAACGCCGGTTACTGGAGTCAGCACCCCACTGCCTACCCAACTCGTACCGCTAAGCTCGAGGTCTCTGAATTGTGACAGCGTCCTCTGTTTTAAATACGTTCTTGTAGACGCACTGGAACGTTTACGCCTGGTTGCAAGAGATGCTTGCTGCACATCTTCTCTTCGCCTCTGTTCAACCTCTTTCTCTCTCAATAATCATCTGCATGGAGCACCTTCTCCGATGAACGAGCACAACCTAACTCTAATCTTGCTCCGTACAGCGTCAGAGACGCGACTTCGGTTTGCCTTTCCTGGACTTGCCTTGCTCCCCTTTTCTTTTGTATTGCCTCATACTTTCGGCCACGTCTCGACTCGCTATGTAGATCTTGTAATAATGCATTCTCTCCGCTTTCTCTTGCTGCAGCCAGAACCCCGGACCAGATTTCACTGAGTAAGATGTACGGGCTTTTGGCTGAACAAGAAAAGAGTATACCTTGGAATCCAGTATAAATTTTCTTGCATCGCTCGAAGTGCAACGATTTGTGTAAGGTGTTGCATGGTGTATGTGAACATACAGCCAAGGCAGGGAAGCAACTGATCGATAACCTCGTGGCAAGAAATATCGTCTGCACGTGGCGTTATGGACGCCGTTGAGGGATCGACTTAGCGAGGGGCGATATGCGGAACGGGATGGGTCAAAATCGCTAAATACAGCTCGCTTCATGTTGATGTTCCTCGGCTCTTTAGCTACTTTTCTCGGGTTGTCCTGAAAAGGCATACCGGTATTCGATGAAGCATACGAGCGCCACAGATGGCCGGTCTTCTACTGAGGTAGTTGTACACGGCCGTAGGCAAAATGTTTAAAACGATGACTTGAACAGGGTATATTACACGCTCTCGCTTTCGCAGCCCTGATATCACCCCCTTGTCGATTTGTGAAAGCCCACGAGCCTCCATCTCCGACTATCCTTGGGATGTGGTACAATGATGTTGGCCCGAATGAAAAACTCGATCATCGCATCATCCACTTCACCCCCCGTCCTCCTCATGGCCAACTTGGTGGAGCTGACCCAGGGATCCAGCGGTTTGTCCCATGCCTGATTCATAAACTCGTCGAGATAGTGTCGAAGTGTCACAACCTTTCGACTGTCGGGACCGAAGAGCGAGGTGCCCATATCGATGAGTTGGGCGAGCAACTCTTTGAATCGCTGTTCCTCGCGTTTAAATTTCCGATTGAGCTCCCTGAACCACCCAAAACAAACCAGTCAGTCCTCTTTGCCACCAGCAGACATTTGGGAGAATGTGTAAGACGAATAAAGGAGGAAGCAAGAACGCACCGAATAGCTGATTCGCTCGTCAGATCTTGCTGACTCTTTCGCTGTAATTTCACAAAACGTTTGGACAGGCCAGCCGAGACCACGTCGAGGTCGGATCGCAATTGGGTTTCGCGCGCTAGCGCATCACGTTCCGAAGACAGATCAGCGCGAAGCATCGCGAGAGCGGAGGTGTATTGAAGGTTGAGGTCGTACAGCTCGGCTCGTGTACGGATATCGAGTACTGTAGCTGAATCGAGTGCTGGCAAATGCTGTTTCTCTGTTATCGCCATCGACATGAGGCAAAACAAAGAGGCGTCGGTATGTCAAAAACCGCTGATCGGAGAAAGGCTGTTCTCGTCAAACCAATAACGTACCTTGTTCCAGCGCACGAATCGCAAACTCAAGCTGCTGCCATTCGAGTTCCAATCGCTTCCTGTCATCCGTTCCTACCTCATCAGCTTGACTCTTCTTGATGCTGGCTAACGCTTGGAGCCTATCGTCGATCGTTCTGGCCAGAGCATCATTTTTCGCCTTTTCGTCCTCGTACACCGCAAACAGCTCTTCTGCCTCGACCTCTGCTTCCGCTGTCACCTTTTGTGATGATGAAGATGCTTCTGCTGCTGCTTCGGATGTATTGGCGTTGAGTGGAGAACGAGTTTTGGCACGCGACGCGGCTTCTTGCAGTGCTGCTTGGCGAAGAAGCCCCGCCAGATCGTGGTATGCTGTGCCTTCCATTTTGTTCCAGCTCGTGCGTGCACGCAAGTTCCGATATCAGCGAGCGCTTGGGTTCAGACCACGGATTCTCCAGGTAGAACCTCGCGATATGGTGTGGTAGGAGCGAAACGAAGTGCAAGACCTCGAGCAAGTGTCCCAGCTGCACGTGTTGTTCTTTTACCCATCAACGCGACCTGCGTCAGGCGCGTCTCGAAAAGGCCGCGCCGACTTCCGCGTTTCTTCCTTCCCTTCCGGAGGTGCCGCGGTGAAGCCTCTTTTTCAGAGTCGTGAGTGTGGAGGTCGCAGCTGCAATCACGAATCGTGAATTGGATTCTTACAACTAAGTTACGGCAGAGGCACAAATCACGAATAGTAAACTACGAATGCATGTGCCACTAAACGTCGTCGTGACCATACACACACACATCGGATGCCCCGACGATATCTGGCAAATCAGCTCTGTCAAACCAGCGTTGCCGCTGTTGATCAACATGGCTACATTGCTTCTGGCTGGAAGGCTGAGCAGAAGCGCTTGTGCCTACGTCGGGGCTCCGCGCTCACTGCTCTTTGTGAGACCCCTCTCGACAGTTGATGCCGAGAGGATCGCAATCGCCCACCGTAGCACCGTCGCTACGCCACCACCATTACGACGCCTATCGTGCTCATCGTCTCTTGAAGTCTCAACAAAATCCTTGTCGGAACAGACGCCGACAGCGTCAATAGCAACCGCTGACGACTCTGCAGCACCAGCCTTCTCGCTCCGGCCGTACCAAGAAGAATGTATCCAAGACTGTCTCTCCGCCCTCGACTGCGGAGTCACCCGCATCGGCGTCTCTTCTCCCACAGGAAGCGGAAAGACCACCATATTCACCCACCTCATAGACCGGCTCCCTCCTCGCTCCGACACAGGCGGACAACGTGTGGCCATCATCGTCAACTCGATCGAGCTAGCACTTCAAGCAGCCAATGCAGTCACCAGCATGTTCCCCGAAAAGTCGGTCGAAATCGAGCAGGGCTCCAAGTACAGAGCTTCTGGTATGGCTGATGTGACAGTGGCGACATATCAGACGCTGAACAGAAGCCAGCAGCGGCTCGACAAGTTCGATCCGGATGAATTCAAAGCTGTCGTGGTGGACGAGGCGCACCATGCAGCTGCTCCTTCGTACCTTAAGGTCTTGTCGCATTTCGATCCGCTCATCGGCCTAGGTCTGGAGCAACGCCAGGGGCAATGCAGCGTCCCAACCGCAAGCGTACCTGTCATTGGCTTTTCTGCGACTTTTAGCAGACACGATGGTCTAGCATTAGGCAAAGTGTTTGACCGTATCGTTTTCCATAAAGACTTTCTCGAGATGATCGGCGAGAAATGGCTCTGTCCCATTCGTTTCACTTCCATCAAAGCCGACATTGATCTCGCCTCGGTCAAGATCTCGAATCTCAATTCCGACTTTGCTACTTCTTCCCTTGCCGCGGTTGTCAACACTGAAGTGGTCAACAAGATCATCCTCAAAGCGTGGATCGATCGCGCCCACAAACATCGTCGCTCCACGCTCATCTTTGCCGTAAACATCGAACACGTTCAAGAACTGACCAACACTTTTAGAAGCGCGGGCATCGATGCGCGCTACTTGCATGGAGGCACGCCCATGCCAGAACGGCGTCAGCTGCTGGAAGATTTCCGCAACGGAGTCTACCCTGTTCTTGTCAACTGTGCAATATTGACGGAGGGTGCAGATGTGCCCGCGATCGACTGTGTGCTTCTTGCCCGACCAACCCGGTCGAGGAACTTGTTCTCGCAGATGATCGGGCGCGGACTACGCCTGTCGCCCAAGACAGGCAAGAAGGACTGCTTGGTGCTCGACATTGTTGGTAACATCGAAAAGGGTGTCGTCTGCACTCCAACATTGTTTGGCCTCGATGCGGATGACATTATCGAGGATGAATCAGCAGAAGGCTTGTTGGAAAGATCGCATCAAGCCGAACAGTTAGACTCAGCAGAAGTGGAGGACCATGATGATCCATTCGACATCCCGCTGACAGACCCGACCAAGATCACCTACATTGACTATGACGATCCATATCAGCTTCAGCAGGCAATGTTGTCACGTTCGAGCGTGGTCGAGACCATGAGTTCGAACGCCTGGGTCGACTGCGGTGGTCAAACGTACATTCTCGATGTGCCAAGGTACGGATTTGTTACTGTCGAACGCAATTCGGATGCATCTGAAAGAGATGATAGTGAAAAGGCAGAGTGGACTTCCTGGTTCACGCCTTCTAACTCGGACGCAGACGAAGCTGCGGCTGCATCGGGTCATTCGACAACCGCTTCGACTGGTGGATCACGCGGTAGTCGCAGTAGATGGGCGACGCGTAGTGGATCGCCTTATCGTCGACCGCGCCACGTGCTCTTGTCGACTACACTGGAACAGGCCATCCGTGGTTCCGATCTGTACGTCCAGAAATCCATCCTGCGTAACTCACCGCAGCTGTTCGCCATGCTTAACCGCCGAGCTCACTGGCGGAGCACAAAAGCCACCGACTCGCAACGAAGGCTCGTAGAGAAACGTCTGGGGCTATCCAAGTCGATCCCCACTGCAGATTCAGATGTGCTAGGCACAAACCCAAAGAAAACAGCCCTCACATCGCTGTCACAACTCACCAAAGGCCAAGCATCCACGATCCTCACTCGACTCTTGCATGGAGCAAAGGCGAGGTGGAAAGACAAAGCCAAGCAAGCTAACAAATTGTGGCGACACAGCGAAAGGGAAAAGGCGAGAGTGCAGAGGGAGACAGTCAAGGTTGGCCCACTGCCTGTCGGCTAAGCGCGAGCATGATCTTCGTTTCCCACTATAGTTAAGCGTACGTAACACATTTGGCAGAGCGAAAACAGCAAAAGCACTGTTGCGTCCATTTTTCAGAAATGTGTATGTCTCGGACGCCAGAGCATGCCGATAGCACATTATAGTGGGATGGAAGTTTCGGGGGTAGTTTAGTGGGTCCGTATGTCTTTCGGCTGCATGGCATATGAAGCACAAGATTGGCATAGCAGGCAATCAGGACGGTTGACACTGATGTGTCACAACGCTCAGGGTGACGGCAGAGATCTGCGTCTAGTTGGTGGGCAGAGACGAGTCGAGAAGGACAAAAGTGTGGGCGATTCTCTGAGCGTTCGATGCTGGTATAGCGTCTGTTGCACCTGTTTGGCGATCATGCCTCCATATGCTTGCGGTTCTCGTCGGTCGTCTTAAAGAAGCGTGAAGGAGCTGAACCTGTCCTTTCTTTCAAGCTACCAACGTGCCAAGAGCGATGAAAAAGAGATCCAAGATGGCGCTTCCTCTAGACGGACGCAGGTCGTACACTGTACATCTTCTGTTCTTCCTACTTTGCCTTGTCTTGATCACGGCCGCCAACCCTGCGCCGCCATCCGTTGACCTGTATGCCGCGATGCAGCCAATTTTCTCGAAAGCGTCACCCAACACTCCTGCTCCTCAAGAGCACATAGATCGCTCGATGGCACGCTCGGATTTCAGCTCGGATTTCAGCTCGGACTACCTGCAACACCAACACGCGCGCGTTTCGCGATTGGCGGCTATCCCACGCTCGCGCTCGGCGTACCTGTCCAGCGAGGCTGAGATGCGCCAACTATTTTCGGCTCTCACATCCCTCAACCATGACCCCAAACGGCAGGCCGAGATACTTGAGCGCATCAACCAACTGCGAACGACGGGGTACAAGTTCGCACCTCGTGTCGACCCTGGTCTGCACCTTCCGTTCGGAACACCGTGGGAGTTCGATGAGCACGGGCCGTATCCCGCGTCTCGCCTGGCAGGCGCGCTACGCTTGAATGTCGGACGAGTCGATGCAGAAGCCTACCGGGTAGAGCTGGAGAATGCTTTGGAAGCTCTGGACAAGCAGACGTTTTTCGAGGCGGATCGTCGAGCAGGCGAGAAGATCAGGATGCTGTACACGGATGATACGATTCTGTTGAGGAGCGCTATCGATCATTATAGGCAGATCTGGCAGCATTTGTGAGCATCGCGACATCAACAGCGACCGTAGCGTTGAACCGCGTCCATAAATGTCACCAACAGAGAGGCTTCAACTGGACACTCGATCTTGGGTTTTTGTGTTTCGACATGCCAGTGTGTTTCGCCGTCGATTTTCTACAGAATGCAGATTCGCTTTCTTTGTATGCAAGCCAACATTCGCGATTCGTGATTTGTAATTCGCAGCTGCACATATGGCTCGTAACTGTTTCCTTTCTAGTGTTCTTCCTGAAGAGTGCCCACGAAAGTCCAACGAGGCACCCACGCCACGAACTCTTTCACAAGTTCGGTAGGTGCCCAGGTCGCGAAAGCCACTTGGTAAGATGAAGCCAATACGCCACACAAACTGGACCGCGAGTTTCCGATGAACACGCGCCTGCGTGTGCTCTGAGATGATTAACTCCCACAACCACCTCGGACGCAATGTTGCTCTCACCAGCTGAGTGGTGTATGATGGCTTGATTGCATCGGCAATGTTGCTGCACAGTGTACGTAGCGCTTCGCCAAGCTTGCAGGTCGGGTGAGGAAGCTCCAGCTGGCGAGTCGCGTGGTCGAGTTGCAAGGTTAGTCATGATATACATTGACATGCTCTCAGGCGTGCACCGAAACGTCCACATGTCTCTCTGGTTGCTTTTGTTTCCGATGAGCTCCACCTCACCCCAATTTCGAGTGCTTCGAATGCTTCGATAGTCGGGCAATATGGCGCCTTGCGTACTGGATGTCGTGTGTTCGCGGACGACTTGTCAAGTTACCGACGACAGTCCGAGGCTGAGCACCGGGACAAGCTCGGCCAAGTTGCGGATAGCGAGTACGGCTTCGGCCCGAACACGCCCGCCTCCGCGCGCGCGTGGGTTTGGCATGTTCGAGGTGGCCGGTGGCTCCAAATGTAAGATGGTGTGTTTTCATTAACAAGCGATCCCATCCGGACGTACGTCGATGGTCGGCTGTGCTCGTCCGTCAACAACGTCGTTTGTCAAGGAGCACGAGTAGTACACTTGCATACCAAGGAAACACAAACTGACGGCTGCTTGCTTGGACTCATCGCCGAGGCTAAGGCAGTGGATGGATGTGCGTCGCCAAACATCGCAACTTCTCATTCCAGCAAGCCACGAGTGTTGATTCATCTGACTATCCGGATGGTCGCACCACCAACCCGCATAGCTCTCGCCCAGAGTGGCACTCCTCTGTCGCCTAGCACAGTGCAGGCTGCAACGCAACATGAACACCAACAGTCGAACGCCCGAATAGGTATCTGTGCAGTATCGACGTGCCACTTGGTCTGCAAGATCGATTGTCAGCTGTACAGCTGATCTAGCCGCTCACAGTGGGCAGAGCGAGACCAATCGAGCGCCGCTATCACGATCGGCGAACGCCGATTCGCGAGCAGGAGCCATGCTAATTTGTGAGTGGCGTGCGAGGTCGTGTGACCGAGGCCGATGGATGGTGTGATGTCACATGGTTGGGCAGCTATGGATTTCGAACCAGACATACAACAACAGCGGTGTACTGATGGGTTTTGGAGAAGGTCCATAAATTTCGTAGACATATAAGAGGCAGAGCGAGTACGGCTGGTAGGTTGGCATTTCATTCGCAGCCTGTTTTAGTGGACGCCAACGCGGCTAGTTCAACAATCGAGATGGTGGTATTGCTCACGACAGCCCGACGTGCGGCTGCTGGCAACGCTTGCGTGTGTACGCCTCGCTCTTCGTCTTGGTCACGCATGTGGCTGGTTTCTCTACTGACGCTGCTGCTCGTGTTGTGCATGCTGAGCGCTGATCGCGTCACAGCTGCACCCATCCCGCGTCCCGGGTTCGAATCGCTCACCGCGCTCTCGGACGAAGTGACACATGTTTCGTCCTCGCGTGCGCCCAGCTTGCACCAAGAACTCGATCTGATCAATGACTTTGGCTCTCGAGCCACCAGCGCTGCTCACACGTTGGCCACACCGCCTACCACGCCGACCCACAATTCTGGTCCGGTCAGAGCGCCTCTGGGCGTCGTACGCAGCCACTCGGACCCGTCGCTCTCGCGGTCTGGCTTTACCGTCGACTTTGGCACCACAAGACGCCGGCTCGATCTCAACCAAGACCACATTGATCAGCACGACGAGAACATGCGCATCTTGAAGGCAGAGCTCCGACAACGCATAAGCTTGAGCTCGAATCGCGCCACTCGTCGACTTGGCACAGAAGCTCCACCGAACACACCCGAAAGCGTTCACGAGAAACGCAGAAGCAGTTCATCGTAGAAAGTCACGATTCAATGCCATGTACTGCCCAATTCGGCGTGCTCGTCAGCAGCTGAAATCATGCTCCACCCTTGGTATCAGCCGTACAAGAGACCAGTCGAGCTCATCCCTCGCTCGCAGACTCGATCGCACGAGACAAGAACCGCATCATAGGCCTCGCTTCAGACAAAGATGCCTCACCGAACACCAAATCACCCAAACTGAATGACGCGCTGAAACCATGCCACCGCATGGGGGCGAGCGTGAACGCGAGCGTGCACATGAGCGTGAGCGTGAGTGTGTATTGTCATGTTTCGTATTAGAAGAAAGAAAGACTATATTGCGTTTTGTTTTGAAGCGATAGGAGAGTCAACGTAGCGGTAGAGGGGAAAAGGAGTTCCGAGCCGAGAGAAAAGGATTGGCAGTGACGGATGTGGTTGCAGCGAGCGAAGCTGAAATGGAAGCCAGTTGGCGAGGCACATGCAGACGAACGTATCAAGCTGAGCTCCGAGGGCGGCCTACACCTCTGGCGAGACCCAGAAGCTCAACGCAGCAACGGCGTACAAGCTGCACAGCATAGCGCCCTCCATGTAATTGCTCTTACCATCCTGGACGAGCGTGTTGACCAGGAAGACGGCGGCGACGAGGATGACGGTTTCGAACGTCTCAAAGTAGAGCGTCAGAGGTTGCTTGATCGCCCAACCGACAAGGACGAGGATAGGAATCATGCCGACGCTGATCTGGATGGAAGAACCGATGGCGATACCGAGACTGATCTCCATCTTGCCCTTGCTGGCCATCCACACAGCAGTCAAGTGTTCGGCCATGTTGCCGACGATGGGCAGCAGAATGGTGCCGATGAAGGCCTTGGGGATTTTGTAGTCGTTGGCGACTTCGTCAATTGCTCCGACAAGGTAGTCGGCATTGAAGGCGGTGAGCACGGTCACGCCACCCAACGCGATCATGGCGGCGATCGGAGACATGTTGGCCTCCTCTTGCTCGTCGTCTTGCTCGTCGGCTTCGTAGAGGAACGCATGCGACTTGAGCTGGAAGTACAGATACAGGACGTAGATGCCCACCAGAATCAGCGAAGTGCCTCTCGAGATGAACAGCAATCCCGTACGATCCTCCTCGCCGACGACGGGCGCATTGAGCAGAGCGAGTTTTTCGAAGTTGCCCGCCAGAGCAGCGCTCGATTTGACCGACATGTGGTACGCTGCCGGAATTGCGAGTGTGATGCAACCGAGCGTCATGATCGATCCGCTAGCCTGGGCCGCCGTCTGCTGGAACGTGTTTTCGCTCCTAAACAGCCCACCGGCGACAAAGCTCATGCCCAACACCAGCAGGATGTTGCTCAGGATCGAGCCGATCAGACTGGTCTGCACGATCCTCAACTGACCCTGGATCAACGCAACGATACCGACGATCAGCTCGACAGCGTTGCCAAACGTAGCGTTGAGCAGACCGCCCAACGTCTGTCCCAAGCGCAGCGAGACCTGTTCGGTCGCATCGCCCAAAATCTTGGCGAGCGGGATGATGGCGAGGAAGTTGAGCGAAAAGATCCAGATCGCAGGCCAGTGCAGGTGCTCGGCCACGATACCGAGCGGCACAAACACCAGGAACGCATTGATCCACGAACACGTCAAGATCCAGTAGAGCGAGCTGACGATGTTGGGCTGCTGCGAATGCGCGCCGCTGTGCTCATTGTTGTGGCTCGGCAGTCCGTTGTCGTTTGCGCTGACCAGAGGTGTACGTTCGTTGGGCGGCATCTTGTGTTGCGGTGCTCGATGCTCGATGCTCGATGCTTGATGCTCGATCAAGCAGGCAATACCATGTAAGTTGGTCAAAGATGGTCGTCAAGAGTCGACTAGGCAACTACGAACCAGCGATGCACCGTCCAGAAACGCCCCCCAACGCACGTATCACGATTGCATTCCAACCTCCACGATCGGACCAGAGAAAAGCACAAATACAGCGCACGAGGCGCAAATTTCAAAACATCAGGTACAAACGCCGCGTCCAAAACGTCACACGTTGACGCTTCTCTCGGTGCTCTCGTCTGATCTGCGTGTGCGCCTGACCCGCCGTGAACTGGCCCAGCCCATTCACGATCCACGATTCGCGACTTGCGATTCGAAATTGACTCAAGCCTTGGACGCTGGCGTGCAGCACCCGAAAATAGCAAACCAAATCCAGAGACAAAATCGTCGATTCACAATCATCAATCGTCTTTTCTTGGCGCTCCCATTCGTGATTGAGTGTGCACGTTGACCCCCGTCACGTTCCAACCAAAATCCAAATCCAAAGCTTGCAATCCTCGGTGCCTGCAACGCCGCAAGCCTGCAGCCCTGTCTAGCGAATTCCAAATTGCCTCGACATCCGTCCCATTCGTGATTCATGATTTGATTCGTGATTCGAGATTCGTGAATCTGCATGCCGTTTCACTCAACACGCACGCATCGCGCTTCACTCGTGACTGTGCAAGCCCCGATTCCGATCCACAGATACAAACACGTGCACCTCGGTGTCGTCTTGGGTCCATCTCGGATCCATATTGATCCAGCACAGCGAGGCTCTTTGAGGGTATCATATTGATTCAGCACAGCGCTTACTGTACAGTACATCGAAGCTCCTTGGTACGAGACCGATCCATTGACGCCCATTCACGCTCAATGGTGCTCCGCGCTCCGCGCTACGCGCCACCCGCCAACTCGACAATGAGCCGCGTAGCACACTCCAGGAACAAAAACGGACTGTTGACCTCCTTTCGGCCCGCCGGGACTGCCGGTGCCAGGCTCGGCTTGATCCTCGTACCGTCGAAACGGTGCTGTCCAGCGTGCTCGCCATCCTGCATCGCTTGCTGCGCCTCGGTCATGGCTTTGTCAAACGCAGCTTCCAGCTTGCTCACATCCATAATCGCCGTTCCGCCTGCTCCGCCCGCTCCGTCTTCCATGGCTGCCGACTTGTTCCCAGCGCTGTCCCTCTGATCGTCGTGTCCATCGTGTTCATCGTCCGAGCCGAAAGAGGTCTCCTGCGTGGTGTACCCCACATTTCGAAAATCGACGAGGTAATTGGCAGCGTCCACATGATACAATTGCAGATCCATGCGCACGAGCACGTGGCCTACCTTCCACCTCGTCTCGAGGAAGAACAGCTCTTCACCCTTGCTGACCGCTGAGCCGCTTGCATTCTTGCCCTTCTCCTTGGCATCGTCGGCTCCCGCTGCTCCATCGCCTCCGCTGCCTTTGGCTTGCTTCGCCGCCGGCTTGGCTCTCCATTCCATCCCCAGCGACTGCAGCGTTCGATACAGCTCCAGCATGATCTCCATGGGCGGACTGCGTGATCGGATACCAAAGTGCCATCGCGAGCGCGGCTTCTTGTGCATCTGCGCCGTGGATGCCTGTGCAAGTGCCGCGGTTGCCGCACTAGCGATGGGCGTACACGCCGGCCACGACGTCTTTTCTGCCGATGGCGTAGCCAGTCTCTCGGCCTCTCTCGCTCGCAAGAAGCCTGGCAGAGACGTCTCGAGTACGGCAATCCTGACAATCCTCTCAGCCGAACCATCTTCCACGTCGGTCAGTTGGCCGTCGTCGTCGGTCAGCACGTCGTCGTCGTCGCTTGCCAAAGTATCATTCCCATCGTCGGACGGCTCCGGCTCTGCAACATCCGCGGTGAACGAGTCGCCCTCATCTTCTCCAGCACCCGACACCGCTGCGTGAGCTTGTGCTTGTGCTTGCGCGTGTACATGCGCTTGCGCCGACGTCGGCAAGGGCGGGACTTGATCCTTATTGGATGTGACAGCTGCAGCTTCCTTGTCGCGGTTCTTGCGTCGAATGCTGGTGGATCGGCCCATAAAGCCTTCGAGCCCTTCGTTCCACGCAGGCGGACTCTGTGCAAGGAACGTCTCCATACCGTGTGCATCCTCCATATGATGTATCTGCAACATTCGTCGATGGTCACGCACCAGCTGATACGCCACCTTGACCTGGTTGTCTCCCTTCTCGGTAAGGTGATGCATCAACTCGTCGCGGTTGAATCCCATCATCTTGCCGACAAGCTCGTCAACAATGTCATTCTCGATCGTGCCCAGGTCGCCTGTCACGATCGGCTGGCTGCCTGGTCGACTGGCCGGAGCCGACGTCTGTGAAGATGCGCCGCTATTGGCCGCTGAGCTCGAATTGGTCGGTGATGTGACATCGGCCGGCGAGCCCGTATCAGCAGGCGATGCAGTCATGCCAAAGTGGAATCCGTGGTTTTCTGTCGCCGGGGTCGGCGGCAGAGGTCGAAGGTACGCTGGCAGATCCACGTTGAACCACGGGTGCTGCCTGATTTCTTGGATTGTGATCCTCTTGACCGGATCTACGACGAGCATCTGGCTGAGCAAGTGCCTCGCTTCCTGCGAAAGATAGCTTGGAAGCGTATAGATGCCGTTGTTGATCTTTTTGAACAGCGTCGGAATGTACTCGTCGTCAAATGGCAGCCTGCCGCACAGCATCACGTACAGGATCACACCACATGACCAAATATCGATCTCCGGTCCGGCATACAGCCTTCCAGAGATTACCTCGGGTGCAGCATAGTTGGGACTTCCACAGCTCGTCTTGAGAAAATCCCCGTCGGTCATGATGTTGGACAACCCAAAGTCGCCGATCTTGACGTTGAGGTACTCGTCTAGCAGCAAGTTTTCGGGTTTGAGATCGCGATGTACAATCTTGTGTCGATGGCAGTACTCCATTGCGCAGATGACCTGCTGGAAAAAGCGCCTCGCCTCGTGTTCGGGCATTCGGCCTCGATCGACAATGTATTGGAAGAGCTCGCCGCCAGCATATTCGATCACCATGATGATATCGTTGGGCGTGGTGATGACCTCGTACAGTTTGATGATGTGAGGATGACGCAGCAGCTTGAGGTACTGAATCTCGCGCTTGACGCGACCTCCCATGTCAAGGCTCGAGATCTTGCGACGGTTGATGATCTTCATGGCGACGCGGTGTCCTGTGAGTGCATGCGTAGCGAGCTTGACCTTGCCGAATGAGCCAGCTCCGAGTGTCTGCTGCAAGATGTACTGACCGATACGAACAGGCTGCTTTGTCGATTCTTTGGTACGGTGTACCGAGCCCGATCGGGAGGGATGTCGGCTGGAAGAACGAGAAGAGGAAGCCGCGCCGTCGGGGTGATCCGACGGCTGACGCCGCGAAGAGGCGTCTCTGCCAGACATGATGATGTCTTATCCGTGCTACACTGTGATAGGCAGGCACAGAAAATCGCTATGGGATGCTGGGAAAGTCGAATCGAATCAAGGTGAATGTGGTGACCGACGTGAGTTGTGCATGCCGATTTGATCCTTGCACGGTGACGTGGGTCAGCTGAACAGGTGATTGAATACGACGCGTGTCGAAAGTATGGAAGATCAGCGCGTGGCACGAGTTCGATGAGTGCTCTGCGATAGGTTGAGACGAACAATGGCTGAAGGAGATAGGGAGAGCGTCCACGCACTGCTATGTTTCGATTGCTTGTCTGGTCGTTGAGGATCGCTGCAAAGGCGGGATGAAAAGATAGAGGCGCTGATGTTTGCAGGCTGGGTTACTTGCGTAGAAATGTGCAGAACAAGGATGGCCTGGCGCTAGATATATGCTGAGAGGAAGGATGAAGTTAAGTGATGGAAAGATAGATAGTCGACCGTCTGCACTCAGCTTAAAGATATTCTGTGATTCACAAATCATGATTGCACGCACGGTCTCCTGCCAGTCTCGAGAGTCACGAGTCACGAGTCACGAGTGGTTCTGTGACGCAGTCGTGAGTCGTCAGTTGCTGTGTGGCTTGAAATCCCTAATCGTGAATCACAAAAGGGTCTGTGTGCAGTTGCCGTGCGCATCTGCAGTGTTGCAGCGCTGCAGCTTTGGCGATGTACGATTGGATTCACGATTCGTGATTGTGAAATTCGTCATATTCACGATTTGTGATTTTCCCGACACACTTCACGATTTCAACGGACGGGAGTCAGATACACGGTACTTCGACTCACGACTCACAGGACTCGCAAGACTTTCTTGACGCCTCTCGCAGTTCGTAATTTGTGATTCACGATTAGTTATGCATATTCATTCTTGATTCATATTCGTGATTTCCCATCGCAAATAACGTTAGTTAACGTTGAATCTGATTTTAAGCGTGAGCTCCCACCCAACTCAAAATCCGACGCTGCTTTGCTTGTGAGCCGCCCCCGCAACCCCGCAGAGCGAAAACGTCGAAAATCGTGAATCACGAATGTGAATCGTGAATCGGTGCGAGGCTTGATTGGCTGTCGGTCAATCTCCTCGTCTTGCTCTCAGCCTTTCTTTCAACCCACAATCCCCAAAGAGATTGCTTCACTTGGCTTACAATGGCATCTGCGTCACATAGCGAACACAGCATCCTATCAGATCAATCAAATGGAATAATTACGCCCGAATCACGTTAAGAAAAAGAAGAAACGAGATAAAGCTGAGGTATCATCGCAGCAAGGCCGTGGTAAGTGGACGGATAGGCTTGGTGTTTTCGAGCTGGAGCGCATACTCAAAGCACTCTCTCGCCCTTTGCGCTCGCTGACTTCTCTGTACCGCCTGGCCCAGGAAGAGCCATGCCTCGCTCGTATCCCAACCAGCGCCCTTGGTCGTGGTGGTCAGTAGACCCTCGGCCAAGCTAACCGATGACAGATCCTGTGCTTTCGCACTCAGCGTCGCTTCAGCGGCCGACTCGTAGCCGTGCTTCGGCGCAGTGGGTGTGGCAGCAGCAACACTTGCATGCGCCACGTCGGCGAGGCGCTTAGGCTTAAGCTCAGGATCGGCGAGGAACAGGCGAGCAAGGTGCACCGAGGCAGCGACGTCGGTTGCAGAACATGCCAATGCTTTGTACAGCGAGTCGACTGCCAGTCGGTTTGATCCATTGTTGGCAAAGTAGAGCGACAGCTGCACCCACACATCTGCCAATCCCGGTTGCAGTCGTTCCGCCTCTTGGATCGCAGATCGACTCTCCTTGAGCTGGCCAGCACGTCGGAAGCTCGCCGCCGAGTGCAGCCAGATCTTAGCCAGAGCGATGGATTGCCTCTTGAGATGTTGCAGCTTGCGTTCAGCGCCAGAGTGCGAGAGATCCTGGTCTCCTTCGCCAAACTGCATGCCTGGCAAGATGGCCGCGTTGCCTTTCTGCACAGCGCCAGCAGCGCTGGTGGACCTGTGCGCGTATGATCGTGAGCGACCGGCTGTTGTGTGCGAGCGTGCGAGTATCGTGTCGTTGCTGTTATCACCGCCCACCGCTGCAAGCGAGCCGTAGCGTCGCAAGCCGCCCAAGTCCTGTGATGCGCGTGGGTTGTCGCCTTCTCCTTGTGTGCCACCAGCTGACGACGCGGAAGCCGAAGCCGCTGCGACTGCTGCGTAGGGGAAGACACGGTGGAAGTAGGAGAAGAGTTCCTTCTGTCCGGCGATGGCGCTTTCGACCCCATCATTGAGCTCCTCCAATGCATTGTAGGTCACCATGAGACGCAAGATCGACTCGTTCCTCTCCAGAGGGCGTGGCGGGTAGTCGACGCTCAGCAGCTGCGAGCCCGCAAAGTTGGCTGGTGACGATCCATTGACAGTTCCCGTGCTGACGCCACTGTCGTCCTTGTCGCATTCGTCGAGCGCCACCTCGGCAATCTTGAATGCATCCTTGTACTTTTTCTGTGCCGACAGCAGTAGAACAAGAAGGTGCCAAGATTCGACATCCGCGGGCTCGAGCTCGACCGCCTTGCGTGCAGATTGAAGCGCAGAGTGCACATCGCGTAGCTCGGTTTGCAGGAAGGCGAGCTGGTAGAAGGCCTCAGAGGACTGGTCGTCCAGCTGTGTAGCCTCGGTGAGTTCAGCGAGTGCTTGCGACTGTAACACGGGCCTTCGCACTGGATCGGCCAGCTGGATGGCCAGACCAGACTTGGCGTAGCCACTGACACGCTTGAGCCGGGCGAGCAACACGGCGTTCTGCTGCAAAGTAGGCTTGTACTGGCCGTTTGCATCTTGAACCACGTCGAGCGCCTTGGACGCCATCTTGTCGGCGAGCGTAAAATCGTTGCAGTGGCGCCCCACCAGATAGGCGCCTTGCGCGAGCGTGTTCGCGTAGACCTCGTCGCTGTCGTGATCCTTGGAAGATGTGGCTTCGGCGTCTTTGGGGTGCTGCTGCTGCTGATTTTCGGGCTGAGCCTCACCATTCTCCTTGTTGTGTGCCTTGAGGCCAGAAATGTTAGCCTCGGCGCTCGCGTCAGCCTGCCTCGCCTTGTCGACGAGCTGTGCATACGTCTGCAAAGCACGCTTAGCCTCGTCGAAGCATTCGGCGGCGAAGAGCAGGCGCACGAGATAGCGTGCGATGCGCTGCGAGTGAAAGGTGAGCTGGACAAGGCCATGGAGGATTTCGGCAACATCGTCAGCCTGCTCGCCTCCTAGCTCGCCATTGATCTCCCATGCCTTGACCATCTCGTCGGCAAAGTCGAGCACCTCGTTGTTGATGTGGTTGGCTTTGGGGAACGCTGTTGACTTTTGCAACGAGTTGAAAGCGGCCTTTTGAGCTGTGAGCGATTCGTTGGACCACGAAACAGTGGGTGCACGCAGCTCGCGGTAGGCGTTGGGTCGGCGCTTTGAGACGGTGCGTGAGGAGACTCGGAGCGAGGAAAAGGTAGGAGCGATGCGCTTGGCGGCAGGGTCACGGTGCAGACGTTCCGACTCGTAGTCTCGGATCTGGACGCGCGAGGCCACGGTGGCCACAACGGAGAGCTGGTACGCTTTGCTTCTCCAATCGTCACGGCTGGGTGGAGGCAACTCTGGTGGATCGACGTAGGTACCTAGCTCGGCGGAGCGGTTGAGCACGCGGAGGTAATAGCGGTGAATGACGTTGCGCTGCGGTAGGCGGAACTCGTTGTGCCAGCGACTGGCGTGTGCCTGGTAGGAACGAAGGGCATTGAGGCTCTGCACAGGCTCGCCTGCACGGATCGAGAGGAGCGCGTTGCGGTAGAGAGCAACCTCCGCCCACCTCTCAATCTCGTCAGCGGGGAGACCGCGGAGTGCATTGGCCTTTTTGCCGCCACGCACGACCTCGTGAAGCTCGATAGCGCGAGCGAAGCCAGCAAGGGCAAAAGGGGCGTAGCCTGGCTCGTTTTTGGAGACGAGAAGACGCTCATTGGCCATACCGTAGACGGTAAAACCCTGAATGACGAGGCCTGTGAGCGCGGCGTTGTGGATTTCGGGAGCAGCTGCTGATTCACTGGCGGTTTCCATAAACTCTTCACGGTGCAAAATGTCAACCGCTTCGTCGTCATGGCCGAGGGTAAAGAGGGCCAAGGCACGCAATGAAATCGCAGCAAGACGGTTGGCACTGTCGGCGTACTCAAGGACGCGGTCAGCGATTTGAGCGACATTCTCTGTAGACCAGCCAACGCCCTCATCGCCAACACGCATCACAGGTGGGAAAAGGGTGGCATCTGCGGCACGTGGATGCAGTTTGTAGTCGTCCAGGTGCGAGGCATCCGTGTAGGCCGAGTCGACGTGGAAGTTGTGGATGGCGGCCTTGAGCTCGTATTCGAGTGTTGCAAGTGCAGCAACGGCTGTGAGAGGCGATGTACAGAGCAAGTGCAAGCTGTCAGTTTTTGTTTGCTTGCTTGCTCGCTCGTGTTCGCTTGCCGGTGGGTTCAAAGGAGGCTGACACTTACAAGGTTTGTCGGAGTTGTGCTTGGTAAACTTGCGCAGAAGCTCGGTCCAAGGCAAGGGCTTGCCAGACTGGCTTGGTTGTTCGCTGAGCCAGTTGCCGCGCAATCGTGCCGAATCGAGCTCTTTGAGATAGAGCTCGGATTTGGTCTGTGAGGCGAGGCGGGCCGAACGAGAGAGAGCGGTCAGTCGGTGGCTTTGCAGGTGATGTGTTTGCTTATGTAGGACGAACGGGTGTACTTACCGATTTCGACATGCTGAAATCTGCTGCTCCTTTATCTTGTTGTGAGAGGGCGGATGACGAAAAGCGCTTTGGCGATGCTTGTCTTTGTGCACTGGTTGGAGTTGCAAGTCGACAGAGGCAGCGATACACGTGCGAAGCTGACGTGATGCGACTGCCAACAGTTGAGCAGAGGTTGGATCCAGGAAGTGAGAGGTGACGACTTGGAATGAAGGTGTGGATGAGGTCAAGGAGAAGATGACGTCTGGTAGCACCGACACGAGGAGTGCCGGGGTATGTTGAGCACAAGGAAACAACGAGAAGGAAGTGCGGGGTGCCTAGAAATGACAGCTCGTGGGCGAAAGCTCTTTGGCCGCGACGACAAAGATGATCGTGATGCGGATCAGCTGGGATTGACCAGGGACAAGAGCGAGCGAGGGGAAGGTGAATCCCAAGTCAAACAAGAGCTTGAAGATTGTGTCTGAACAGCGGTTCTGTTTGTGCACAGTGGGATTGAGTGCAGAATCGTGAATCGTGAATAGGAATGGTTAAGCGACTCACGACTTGCTCTGTGCTCTGTGCTCTGTGCTCTGTGCTCTGTGCTCTGTGTCTCGAGTGGAGCTGCAGCTTAGCAGCTAACTAACTTGGAATACCGAATCAGTCTGGTCGGGTTGTACTCACAACTCACTGTGCGCTTGCATGACGATTCACGATTTGTTTTTGAAAGCGAGCCGAGCGCTTCCTGCAAAGTTGCAAGCGTAAACGCCTCACTGAACACACATACGCTAACTTAACCCACTCACTGCAGACTCTGTGACTTGACGACTCGTCGTGCGTGACTGCAGCTTTTCTTTTCGCGGCACCTGCTCTCTCACATATAATCACGAATCACCCATCACCAATCACCAATCAACAACCACACATCGTGCGTCACTCACAAAAGTCAGGCCTGTGGCCAGTCATGCATCCCATCCGCCTTGCAGTCACGCATCGCGAATGGGGAGCGCCCACACAAAATCTGCGTCGACTCAGCCGAAACTGGCTGGCTGTCTCTTGCTTGTTGCAAACACCCAATCGTGAATCGTTTCCTGTGCACGACGTTTTTGACGTGACCTCATACGCTTTTGGGTTGCGACAACTTAGCTGCTCTCTCTCTTTTCGCTTTCTCGTTCTCAACGTTGAGCCGTTGAGCCGTTGAGCCGCTGCACGAGGTGGATCATTGCCCATTTGCAGTGTCGCTCTGCAGCCCACCCGGCCCTCGCTCTTGTGCATATCGCTCCTGTCTCTGTCTAGTCTCTCCGTTGGCGTCCTCTCGACGCCACAGTCAAGGCATGCGGGCAACTCAAGATGTGTTTCGTCGAATCAAGCTGTGCGCGCCAGCCTCAAAGGTAGCAGGAACAAGCCTTTCTCGCGACCCGATACAGACCGAGAGGTCTCCCAAATCGTGGATCTGCGGAGCTCTATCCAAAAAATGGTTGAGGAAATTCGACGTGCTTGCACATTTGCGATTCCGATTCGCGGTTGCACGTTCGTGCTAGTTTAGTTAGGGTGTGAAAGCGTCTGTCTTTTCTCGTTTCTTCTTCGTCAAGCCTTCTTCCTCACAGACACACCACACTCTAGAGTTTTCCCCGCAAATCGTGAATCGGCTACCGCCAGCCACTCACCATCCACCTCGTCGTCTGTGAAAAAAAAAAAAAAAAAAAAAAAAAAAAAAAAAGAGAAAGAATAAAAAACACTTCTGGTGCCTGTCCATTCGTGACCCGTGACTCCGATTCGTCCCCTTGAACTTTTCTCCGCATCCCGCCTCTCTAAGCCCCTCCATCTGTGTGTGTGCCAAGCTACGCTTCCCCCACCCACGCCACACGCTTCACACCCATCACTCCGCACGCGAGACCTCGACGTGCGACACGCGTCGTGCGTGCTTGATTGCTAACTGTGTTAGCCCACTTTGCCCCTAAATACGTGGTTCTCCATCCTAACCATCTAGCTCATCCGTCACTGTGATACACACACACTGAGCCACAACATCTCTTTGAAGCTAGAAATCTTGGAAGCTAGAAATTTTGGAAGCTAGAAATTTCGAAAGGCAGCCGGATCAGAGCTTATGGTACTCGTTGTGTATCAAAAGGAATAAGAACAAGAAGAAATTTGGCAACGTTATACGAACAAACGTGAAACGCAAGTGTGGCACGCAACCATCGTCAAGGTCACGCGCGACGCGACGGCTCACATCTCGACCCGCTTTTTGCCCTGACGAGAAGCGCAGTGCACAGCATCGAAACGAGAGCCCAGGAGGAGTGCAGTCACATGGTCCAAGCCAAGCATTTACTCCTGAACAAGCTCCTCCTCCTCAATGTACTCGCCCTCAATGTCCTCGTCCAGAGCAGAGGCATCCTGGTACTGTTGGTACTCGGCGATCAAGTCTTGCAAGTTGGACTCGGCCTCGGTGAACTCCATCTCGTCCATACCCTCACCCGTGTACCAGTGCAAGAACGCCTTGCGCTTAAACATGGCCGAGAATTGCTCGGCGATACGCTTGAACACATCCTGGATCGCAGTCGAGTTGCCGATAAACGTGACCGACATCTTGAGGCCACGAGGAGGAATGTCACACTGTGCCGTCTGCACATTGTTGGGGATCCACTCGACAAACTGCGTCGAGTGCTTCTGCTGGAAGCTCTGCATCTGATCCTCGACGTCCTTCATGGAAACCTTACCACGGAAGTACGCGGCGCACGTGAGGTAGCGCCCAAGACGAGTGTCGCAAGCCGTCATCATGTTCTTGCTGTCAAACGCCTGCTGCGTGATCTCGGGGATCGTCACAGCACGGTACGACTGCGAGCCACGCGCGGTCAGAGGTGAGAAACCAACCATGAAGAAGTGCAGACGAGGGAAGGGAACCATGTTGACAGCCAGCTTGCGCAAGTCCGAGTTGAGCTGACCGGGGAAACGCAGGCAAGTCGTCACACCAGACATGACGAGCGACACCAGGTGGTTCAGGTCACCGTACGTGGGGGCGTTGAGCTTGAGCGTCTTGAAGCAGATGTTGTACAGCGCCTCGTTGTCGATACAGAAGGTCTCGTCCGAGTTCTCGACCAGCTGGTGCACCGAGAGCGTAGCGTTGTAAGGTTCCACAACCGTGTCCGACACCTTGGGCGAAGGCAGAACCGAGAAGGTAGCCATCATTCGGTCCGGGTACTCCTCGCGGATCTTGGAGATGAGCAGCGTACCCATACCGGCACCCGTACCACCACCGAGCGAGTGGGTGATCTGGAAACCTTGAAGCATGTCACAGTTTTCGGCCTCCTTGCGGATGACATCGAGCACCGAGTCGACAAGCTCGGCACCCTCGGTGTAGTGACCCTTGGCCCAGTTGTTACCGGCACCCGACTGACCAAACACAAAGTTGTCTGGGCGGAAAAGTCCACCAAGAGGACCCGAACGGGTAGAGTCCATGGTACCGGGCTCCAAGTCGACGAGCACGGCACGCGGCACATACTTGTTTCCGCTGGCCTCATTGTAGTAGACATTGATGCGGGCGAGCTGGTCGTCGCTGGTGCCAATGTAGTTACCGTTGTGGTCGATGCCATGTTCGTCCGAGAGCACTTCCCAGAACTTGGTACCGACCTGGTTACCACACTGACCGGTCTGAAGGTGGACTGTGAGTGTCGATATGACGAGCGTAACACACGTAACACACGATGAAAAAGAACAATGTGTCAGTGGGTTGAGCTAACCCCAGATAGCTGCGGTTCGTGGTCAAACATCAAGACTTACCAATCTCACGCATCTTGAAGAAAGGTTAAAAACGGGTCAAAAGAGGATCCTGATTTGGGTGTTGACTGCACGAGCGGAAGAATACAAAAGGTCAGCAAATGAGTTTGGCTGTGAAGCGAGGCAAGCAGGCCAGCAACCTGGACGAGATGAGACGGAGAAGGTATTGGTGTCGGTTACTGGCGAGTCGACATCGCCATTCGTCGCAGCCGGATGCTGTGGTACACGCGGCGAAGATCGAGCTGTCGATCGAGACCTGAGGTGAACATATGCTTGTGCTTGTCGCAAGCCGTATCCCTAAGTAGATTCGTTTCAAGCTTGTAACAATGACATTGACTGCCAGAAAGGGCATCACATCTGGAAAGCTTGCGTTGGCTCCGATGCATTTCGCATAGATCGCTCTGTGACTTTGTTTCGGCGCCAGCACGCTGTCATAGCCAAGGATGAGGATCAAATTGATGGTCACAGGTGTCGAAAGCGCAACGAACGAGTGAATGATGTGAAGCGCTGATAAAGCACAGTCGAAGAGAGTGAAGGGTCTGTTGGACTCGTGGTGCGATGTTGGTAATGCTCTGGTCGTCTTGATTGGTGGCCTGCTGCTTGAGTTGAGAGGTGAGCTAACTTACAGCTTACTATAGGAGACGCGAACGAGGCTAAAAGAATCCTGAGAAGGAACTGCGCCTGTTGTCGTAAATGAAGGTGGTGGTGATGAGCAGGTAGAGAAGAACGGGCCGGAGGAGAAAGGTCGCAGAGGTGGTGGTGGTGGTGGTGGAAAAGGTGATGGTTGGGGTGATTAGGTGGCGATCACAAGGAAGAGAGGGCGGCGCGCGCCTTGTCGAAAGTGCACTCATGACTGGCTAGCTTGCTGGCTGGCAGCCTAAGGGACAGGGAAAGAGCAAGGGAATTTCTCCCCATGCGTGTCCGAAAAGTTCCAAGTCGTGAAGTGTTGGACTGCCACTCTGTAAATGCCACCCAACTGGCAGAGACAGAGAAACACAGACACTACCCACACGCCCTCTCTTCCAAACTGACACTCTGGATGCACACACGCAACACTCACGAGTGACTGTCGACTTCCAGGCTCTCCAGCGACGGCGCGCGACCTAAAACTCAAATAACTCACGACTTGATGCTAAGTTACCTCTTCTCTCTCTCTCGCTTGTGTCACTCACTCGCAAGCGCCAAAGTGTTGTTCTTTTTTCCCTCCCATCGCCAGAGCTGCCTGCCTCTGTTTCCCTCTTGAGAATTCCGGTCCATTTCGTTATCAAGATTTCAAATCCACGACAGACACGCGCCGAACAGTTGAATACAAAATGGAGAAGCTGATGATTTGCGACGCACGTCCGAATTCAACTTCGGATCAAACAGAGGACGTGCGCGGCCGGGACGTGTGCCTCTCACTGTTCGAACCAAACCAGCCCGAAACTTGCTCGTCTTACCCAACGTCCCGAACGCTTATTTTGAGCTGTCTGATGTTTTCTTTCGCCTTTCGTCGGCTCTCCACGGCTCGTGAAGAAAGGCCAACAACAGCTTCTCGATCCACACAGCAGCGGGCTGCAACTACTCTACGTGTGCTTGCAGCCTCGCAAAGACCCAAGGAAGCCGAGCCACTTTGAACCAGGAGGCAAGCTTCGAGAGATGTGACTGTAGGGGAGGGCAGCAGAGGCGCGCGCACACACACACGCACACACACACACATCGACGCTGTATTTACTTTTTATAATCACGTTTTCAACAGGGAACGAAAAACAACAGCTAACTTAGCCGAAGCAGACGCGTCGCGCGTGCCGAATCGCTCGTGAATGGGCCAGAATCCAGGTTGGTTTTCCATATCGGTGATTTAACAACCAATCGGGCCAGATCGTTCGACCTGAAGTCAAATCCCCTGCCTTGAGCTCCAGAGTCAGTGAGTCTTGCGTAGTCCTTGGACAGGGCGCCTCGTACGTTCAAAAGGAAATGCAGAAGACTGTTAGCTCCACGTGCGACAACCAATCATCGATTTAACGTGCCATCTTTTTGAGAATCAATTTCTAACACAACACCCACAGGTCCATGGTTGGGTTAAGTCTCTATCCACAGTAAGGCAAAAAGCACACCGAGACCGCTCGGCATACACCAAAGAGCGTTGCATGAGATTGATTGGATCGGTCTAGCTAAAATTACAAGCTGAGAGGGGCACATCGCCATCAGTCTAATCGTATCCAGGTCCAGGCATCCTTAAGCAATTGGCTTGATCTTGAAGTGCAGAGAGATCAAACTGAAAATAAGACACTTTAGATCCTGTACGAGGTAATACATGACACGAAGACCTTCTGGATCTTCGCTGTCTTGCACTTCTACCAATGAGCCAATCTTGGCCGTCTGTAGCACCGGTTCGATTTCAAACGAGGCTTGGAATCAGCATCTTCCTTGTTCGAAATCGAAGAAAAGGAAGAAAAGGAAGGGTTTCCCGCCAGAGAGTCGACAAACTTACCTCAAACGATATGTGTTCCTTACCCAACCTCACTTCGAGCTCCTGTCGACCTGTAGAATTCCTCTTGGGCCAATTGGCATCGTCTTCCCTCATGATCTCGGACTCTTCTACGATTCGCCGTAACTCGTCTACCATGAGCGGGCTGATCCACACTGTCGTGCGAGATAAGCCGAATCCGAAAAAAAACGACGTGGAAGTCAGTGACGGTCTAAGAGGCGGGTGTGAGAGAGCAGAGACGGATTGTACTCACTCTCTTTGCGGATTAGACTGTCATTGCGATAGTTGGAGTTGTTGGCATAGCGCAATCGACCTCGGGAGTATTCGAACTCGAGAAACTCATGACCGTGTCTGCCCTGGTGTCCGGTGCTGTACAGTCAATGTCAAGGAAGATGAGATGGCAAGCTTTTCAGTTATCTTCCCTGCAAGACCGTGTTTCGAGTGACGTGAAAGATAAATGCTTACTAGTATCGGACGTAAAAGTCAGACATGCTTGACGCTGTGTTATTGTCTGATCGGATCGACCTGTTTCTTGGATGCGACTCTAGTAAGATACCGAGCGGCCCTTGTGGTAGCGCTTTGCGATCGTTGCTACGGTGGCTGCTAACGCTCGAGACTAGCTGTTCGGACTGTATACTGTGGTAACGAGCATCGTGGAGGCACAAATCTGTGAATGCAGCTCGTTCTTGACTTTTGACATCTCGGAATTCGGATGTGGAGAGCCTTTCAGGGTCCAGCCTCGCCCATCCTATGTGACGATCAACTTAACGGCATGCCAGTTCTCATCAGGCAAACACAATCATGATTCGACCTCCATTCAAGAAACAGCGCCTTAGAAGACGGTCGTCTTCAGGACCTCAGCTGGATGACATTTTCACATCTTCCTCGGCCGCACACATCTTTGCAGCAGCATCCACGTCTCAATCCTCTTTGGCATCCGCTGTTCTACAACCTACCTCATACGAGATAACTTTGAATGATGACCAGGATTTGAAACAGTCACTCAGGGCTACATCTAAAGATAGTTTGGTCCGCGCTCCGCGGCTAGTCACATGGACGAGCAGCTGCGGAAAGCATTCCATCATCACGGATCGATACGATGCTGTACACCTGCTCTCGCAGCTACCCCAGAAACCTCCGAACACCCATACCGAAACAGACGAGATTGACATTGGATGGTCAGACCTCGAAAGTGATACAGAAGACCTGTTCTTCATGACCGACGCTGAAGCGGCTGATTTTCAACACAACAAAGCTAGGGCTGCATTGGAGGCTCAACGTCTGACAAGACTGGAGGAACTTGGTCCTTCTTCTCCATCTCCTTCTACTGCCTCACACACAACTGTCAAAGATGATGAAAAAGTAGAGGAACTGAGCAAGGTCCAATTTGAACTGATGCAAAAGACGGCTAGAGTTGTGACATCATCCAGCAACGCTTCGCTACTCGAGATGAAGATTCTTGCTAATCATGGCGGTGATGGAAGGTTTGATTTTCTGCGCAAGGAGTGGAATCAGAGATGGGGTGGGATCTGGGAGGTACTGAAGGCGAGTAAAGGTGAGATGGGGTATGATGCCGCGCTGCGCATCCCGAATGGAAAGACAAATACGCCTCCTGCCCTTCAGCCAGGCTTGGTCGCATACGATGACAGCGATGGCGAAGCACAAGAATCGGACCAAGCCGAAACGAACGAGTCGAATCAAAAGGCCGAACAAACATCAGTCAAGCGTGCAGAGACAGCCACGCTGAAAAAGCAAAAGCAGACCGAACGTCTGGCGCGTGCCAAGAAGTGGCTCGAAAGCCGATCCGCCAAACCTGCGTCTCCATCCCCAACTCGTTCTACTTCCTCGTGAAATTACAAATCTCGATTCCTGCCCAATCCACACCCCGCTTGACCGTCTGACTCCTCACAGTACTAATGTAAAAGCATCACACACGGTGCAAATAGACGTGATAGAATGAGTGGTGTTGCCAAGGCCAGGAACAGGAGAGACGTGTTTTCAAATGGCAAAATGGGAATACTATTGGTAATACACTGGGATGTAAAAAGTGGGCAAAGGTAAACAGAGATGAACAAATGCGATGATGCTTTGATAGACGTTCGACGTCTCGTTTTTCAATGAAAGAAGGGCCGAAAGGCAATAGCGCTTAGAAGCCCATGCCACCCATGCCTCCCATACCACCCATTCCGCCCATGCCACCCATACCACCAGCGGGACCCTTCTCCTCGGGAGCCTCGACGATGCAGCATTCCGAGGTGGTGAGCAACGACGCGACACCGGAAGCATCCTGGAGCGCAGTTTTGACCACCTTCAAGGGGTCCAAGATACCGGCAGCGATCATGTCCTTGTACTCGCCAACACTGGCATCGTAACCGTAGGTGAAGTCACCAGGCTTCTCAAGCAGGCGGCCGACAACGACGGAACCCTCCTCGCCGGCGTTCTCAACGATAGTTCGCGCAGGGCGGGTGAGCGCTGCCTTGAGCATGGAAAGACCGAGTTGCTGGTCAAAGTTGGCAGTGGCGACGTCGTTGAGCGCGAGCGATGCCTTGAGCAGCGCAACACCACCGCCAGGAAGTACACCGGCCTCGACGGCGGCACGCGTAGCGTTGAGAGCATCGTCGTATCGGTCCTTCTTCTCGCCGACCTCGACTTCGGAGGAACCGCCGACCTTGATGACGGCTACACCGCCAGAGAGCTTGGCGAGACGCTCCTGGAGCTTGGTTCGGTCGTACTCAGAGGTGGTAGTGTCGTTGATGGCGGCACGGATCTGCTCGCATCGCTGAGCGAGACGGTCCTTATCACCCTCACCGTTGAGGAAGATGGTGTCCTCCTTGGTGATGGTGACGGCACCAGTGGTACCGAGCATCTCGGGAGTGGCACGGTCGAGCTTGGTCTCGAGCTCGTCCGAGAAGACCTGAGCACCTGTGAGGATGCCGAGATCACCGAGGATGCTCTTGCGGTTGTCACCGAAGCCGGGGGCCTTGACGGCAGCAACCTGGAGCTGGCCACGGAGCTTGTTGAGAATGCAGGCGGCAAGAGCCTCACCGTCAACGTCCTCAGCAATGATGAGGAGGGGGCGGCGGAGCTGAGCAGCAGCCTCGAGCGAAGGGAGGATGTCCTGGAGAGCCGAGATCTTCTTCTCAGAGAGGAGGATGAGAGGCTTCTCGAATTCGACCTTGGCGGTCTTGACGTCGGTGATGAAGTAAGGCGAGATGTAGCCACGGTCGAAACGCATGCCCTCGGTGATCTCGATCTCGTCTTCGAGCGTCTTTCCCTCCTTGACAGTGATGACACCCTCCTTGCCAACCTTCTCCATGGCGGTGGCGATGAGCTGACCGACATGCTGGTCGCCGTTGGCTGAGATGGTGGCGACCTGGGCGATCTCGGCAGAAGTGGTGACAGCACGCTTGTTGGTCTCGAGGAACTTGATGACGGCGTCGACACCAGCCTGGACACCACGTCGGAGGTCCATGGGGTTGCAGCCAGCAGCGACGTTCTTGACACCCTCGGCGTAGATGGCACGGGCGAGAACAGTGGCGGTGGTAGTACCGTCACCGGCGATCTCGTTGGTCTTGTTTGCAACGTCCTGGACGAGACGAGCGCCGAGGTTCTCGAACTTGTCCTTGAGGGTGATGGACTTGGCTACGGTGACACCGTCCTTGGTGATCTTGGGTCCACCGAAAGGCTGCTCGATGATGACGTTGCGACCCTTGGGACCAAGAGTGACCGAGACGGCATTGGCGAGGAGGTTGACACCGTTGAGCATAGCGGCACGGCCATCGTTGCTGAACTTGACTTCCTTGTGGGCGTTGGCGACGAGCGAGGTGGAGAAGCTGCGGCCCTGGTTGGAAGCGGCCTTGCGAGCCGGAGTAGCGGCGTTGCGGAGCAGAGACATGACGATGAGTGGGGATATGGATGTTAACGAGAAAGAGAATCCTCCTTGGCTGCGTTGTCGTCGTCGACTGAGAGTGTAGAGTCGAAGATGAAGAGACAAAAGAAGGAGCGCAAGCAATGTATGTGATGAAGGTTGGATGAGCAAGGAGGCAGGACGAAAAGGCTGAGCCGGATTCAAGACCGAATCGGACACCCAGCGCTGTATAGAGACTGCACAAGAAGAAAGCACAGGCCGGATCCAACTTCTTCTCGTGCCTTGTTGGAGAAATTGCAATCGGCTCTCGAGTAGATTCACGAATTTGGTAGCACAGCAGAGTCACAAAATTGTAATTGTACTGGGAGAGCCAATAATTTGCGCTCATTTTTGTGCCTTATTTTCTTTCTCTTCACGCTGCAGTCTTGTCTAATGTTCTCGACAGATCCATGCTGGTTGGAGATGAATCTCCATTCCAGGACAGGTGTCGAGCTGAATGGCTTTCCAACCACTCGAACAGACCGTCCTTGCCCCTTCCAGAGCTACTCACAGGGATCAGGTTCTTCACGTCGTGCTGAATCACTGGATCAGTCTTCTGAGCAGCCGCCAACTCCACACTGTTGTTGACCAACTTTTGGTTTTTTGTTTTTTGTTTTTTTTTTTCTTCTTCTTTCACATTTTTCCCCTTTCTGCGTGCTGGTTGGAAGAAGTCGTGAGTATGGCTAAATTTTCGGCTTTGTTCTTCAACCTTCCTTGTTACTTTTTTGGCCGGCTTTTGACCGAGCCAAAGTGCCCACGTTGAATGATTACTCAATGAACTGCTGTGGAGCTATGAATTACCAGTCCTCCGATTCACGGTTTCGCCCGATTTCTCCACAGAAGTGAGAAAGTGGGTGTAACTGGACAGCGCGGGCTTGGCGGACAACCAACAGCGTCGAGCCAGTTCTTCCAAGCTTTGATACGGCTCTGGAAGCTTCCAGACCTATGAGGGTCCAGTGTGTGCACGGCAGCAACGACCGTTCCTCTCCGATCTTGATCAACACACGATGAACACGATAGAGCATGACCCTCAACGTGAGACAGTTGTATGATCGTGTCGAGTGTGAATAGCAGCGAAGATAGCTTTAGCGACGAGGGCAAGAAAAGACCAAAAAAAGAGTCCGTGTCCCGAATCTGTAAACCCACAAGAGAGAGAGAGAGAAACAGAGGAAGAAAGGGAGGTTGGGTGACACTTCTTCTGGATTGCCGTTTCGCTATAACGCTTGAACATCCAATACCATCCACCATCACCCTCATCGAAGATCCAGATCACATCTCTCACAATGGTACGTATTTGGCTCCCGCGTATCTGTCGCTAGTATGCTCGACATCGTTAGGTGAACAGGATTGCCCTCGTCTCGGTTCGAATCGTGATAATTGACACCAGAATTGCCTCATCTTCCGTCCGTCTTGCCTCTCGGGTCATTCGATACCGTTCTCACTTGCTACCAATCGCATCGCTTGGCTCCTCGACCGCTGAATTCATGCATAACCACCCAACAGGCTACTCAATCTACCATCCGATCCATCAAGTCGGTTGTGCCTCTTCTCGACCGGGTGCTCGTGCAGCGTTTCAAGCCCGAAAC
The DNA here is from genome assembly GCF_000328475.2 of Mycosarcoma maydis. Lineage (NCBI taxonomy): Eukaryota > Fungi > Basidiomycota > Ustilaginomycetes > Ustilaginales > Mycosarcoma > Mycosarcoma maydis. Next base: position 103,035 of record NC_026497.1, read on the forward strand.
CAAGACCTCTTCGGGTATCTTTCTCCCTTCCTCAGCCGCCTCTTCCCCCCTTCCCGAGGCTAGTGTCATTGCCACTGGACCCGGTGCTCCTGACAAGGACGGGAAGATCGTTCCCACCTCAGTCAAGTCCGGTGACAAGGTACTCCTCCCAAGCTGGGGTGGCAACTCGATCAAGGTTGGTGAGGACGAGTACTTGCTCATCCGCGACTCGGAGATCCTTGCTAAGATCACCGAGTAAGCGAACACACCGCTTGTCAAGTGCTCAACAAGGATAATACTCCACCCTTTGTAACATCAGCATCGGCCCCTTTCCGACTGGGCTCGCTCGGCTCGCTCGTTAGATCATTATCAAGCAAGCATGTCGTAGGGCGACCTCGAAATCTCATTCTCGCTCATTTGCATCACATTATTCATCACCATCCACTCTCCAGAATGTGAAGCGGCTTAGAGCATCAACGAACGACAGCTTTGACAGACAACTTGCGTTCTGCACAATGTAAGATCAAGGAGCTCGACATTCAATCTGCTTCACTTTGGGCCATGCTAGCCGCAGTCGTGCCTTTGGTTGTACTTGCACTGCCTGTCGCCGCGCCGGATACGCCGATCAGATGTCGGCTCACCGCCGCGAGACCACCATAAGCGCCCGTTTCTAGACCACCCACAACGCCAACGAACGAGCCTCGCTTGCTACCTCCTGCCATCGCCGGCCTTTTTGGTTGCTTGTTCTTCTCTTCTTGCTTTTCCGTCGTGTCCTCCGTTGCTGCCTCCTTGTCCTGAGTCTGCTTCGTCGCTTCGTCATACATTTCGCGCGAGATTGCAGTGAGCGGAGTCGTCTTCAGAGCGCCTGCTAATGATGCACCCATCCATGGTAGCAGGTTCGCCGCAAACGCGGGCGCAGATCCACCTGTAGCAGTCTTCTTGTCGTTCTTGCCCCCTTGATTGGGTGGTGAAATTTCGGGCCAGGGATCATTTAACACCGCCACTGACCCATGCAGGCTCGTTCGCTGCACGATATCTCGCCCTTCGCTTGAAGTTTTTTCGCCTTTGCCTGGAGTTTTGAGACGATGGCCCACGTATTTGTCGATTGACAGTCGCCCTCTTGTCTGCTCCGCTTTCTCAATAGCCATGGCCAATTGCGTCCGAAACCGATTTGCGAATCCAGGCAACATCGCTGTTCCACCTGAAACCAGAATGTTTTCGCACATGACGCGACGTAGGTCGATCGGAAGCTTTGACATGGCCGAAACCGTCATGTCAATCAAACTAGGATCATCCTGAGTGCCTTGTTCGAATAGAAGCTCGGCTGCACGCTCACGCACCCAACCGGGTATCGCGATGACGCCAGACACTTGTGCCTTTCGAGAAGCGCCGGACAAGGCGGACGATGATGAGGAAGGCGGTGCCGAGATGCTCTGAAGCAGGGAGGCGGTGCCGTTCGGATCGACCGAGTCCGGTGCAATTGCAAACGTAAACGGCGTGGCTGTCGAAGCAGACAAATACTTTTGGCGAATGGTAGAAGCGGCTAAGTTTGCTGTCTGGTCTGCCAACCTTGAGGTAGCCTCAGATGATTCGAGTTCTAGTTCTGAGAACAAATCCTCGAGACCACTGAGGTTCGGATCATATGAGCTGACGAACAGCGCTTTCGCCTTGATCTGGTCGAGTCGATCGTCAGTAAGCAGTGAAGGGTCGATAGCATGTGTTCTCTCTCGAAGTGACTTTGAAGAATCCTGCAGGCTGACCTGTGCAGCGACAAACTTGCCGTGTCGCAAAAGCAGATGCCTCAACCTCGCGTTGAGCCGTCTTCCCGCTCGAGACGTTGACGCCACGTGACTCATCAGTGGTCTCCCATAGTACACTGGCATGAGCGTAGCCTCGAGATAGCCAACTTCGACAACGAGACCTGTGATGCATCCAACCGCCAACAGGCTCAATAGTGGTGCAGGAACGAAGGATACCGATGGCACCTGCAGGTTGTTGAATAGCACCTGACAGATCATCTCTTGGATCGAGCTGGACAGCATCGGGTTCTCGACCACAAGCACCTTTCTCTGCTTGGGATCTACCATAAGATGCTGGATAAAGGCAGTGCGGAGCAGCTGCGTGAGCTGTGCAAGCACAGTTGCACGCTTGGCCCGACGCAGCTGATCATCGGCACATAGCTCCGAGTCCAGATCCCAAAGTGTCTCGCCGACCTTGTACGGATCTGTGTTGCAATCTGATTTATCGAGGTGCAGATAGGACGTGGACGGTTGCGAAAAGCTGACCGAAGGGACGATGGCGCGTGGTCGAGGTTCGCCACTGAAGCCAAACTTGGAGTATCTGCTGCCAATGTCGAGGATGATCCTGTCTTCGGTGCCGAAGAGCGAGTGCCGTCGAGTCGCGCTAGAGTATGCAGAAGAGTAGGATTGCGAGCTCGATAATGCAACTGCAGATCTCGACGCGCTGGAGGATGAAAGGTGTGCGGATGACGAAGATCTGCTCGGAACTGATGCTGATGTTTGCTGAAACGATACCTTGCGACTTTCTGTCGCCGCCGAGACTGCGCTGGACCTTGTCGCTGCAATGTCCGCAGGCGCTTCTGGCTGAATGCTCGACATTGTTATACAAGGTCGACCGTCCAAGAAGAACGACAAGATGGATGACAGGCTGGTCACCGGCACGACACCAGACCAACACGTTCTTCCTGTCTTCACGCTTGCACTGTGACTGTGACTGTTGAGCCTGCTGCGGTGTTGCTTGTTGTCTTTTAAGTCGTGAGTCTCGTGTCTCAGTCTGTCGCGTGTCGAATTTGGCGGCTCTGAATCAAGAATCGTGAATCTTTTAACAAAATCGTGAATCTTGGCCTGTGCCCCCAAGCGCAGCTTTTTTTTTGGTGAGCTTGGACCTCCACCTCGAAGCTTCTCAGCCTGTCTCTGCTTCCTTGTGCACTTGCATCTTCCCAACCAAGCTTCTCCTTTAGATTTGATCTTGTCTGTTGCGACCTCTACTTGGTCTTGGATACTCTTGTCCCCCTCTCACAGTACGCGCAGGATCGAGCGTCTGACGTCAACATGTCCAGCATCGGCGCAGATCCGCTTCCAACAACCGACTCGACCATCACGATTCAACGACCTTCGGCACATACACAACGATACGACCGGCAGCTACGATTGTGGGCATCGTCGGGCCAGTCTTCGCTCGAAAAGTCACGCATTCTCGTTATTGGAGCGTCGGCGCTATCAGCTCAGGTTCTCAAGAACTTGGTCCTCCCCGGTATCGGCTCGTTTGTGCTGCTTGATGATTCTATCGTCGATGGTGCCGATCTAGGTGTCAACTTCTTCTTGCAGCCTGGCGAGAGCGAGGGAAAGTATGCGGCCGAGGAGATGTGCCGCCTTCTCACAGAGATGAATACCAGTGTCGCTTCAGAGGCCAAGCTCGAAAACCCTGCATCGCTGTTGCAATCTGATCCAAGCTTTTATGCGGGCTTCACCTTGGTGATCTCTGTTAATCAATCGAGGTCATTCGACTTGGCTCTCTCGGATGCACTATGGGCGCTGCAATCTCCATCACCACAGGTGCCTCTGCTCAGGGTACGTAGCGCTGGAATGCTGGCCGAGATGCAGATCAGCCTCAAGGAGCTCGGAATCATCGAAACGCATCCGGACAGCGTGGTTGACTTGAGAATCACAAGACCGTTCCCAGAGCTGCTTGATGCCGCTCAGCACTTCGATCTCAATACAAACGATACGATGGAGCACAGTCATATTCCATTCCCCATCATTCTTATCAAGAAGCTCGCCGAATGGCAAGCTGCACACGATGGCCAGCTTCCCACAACCAAAGATCGTGATGCTTTTGTTAAGCAGGTCAATGCATCTCGAGTGGCGAGCAACCCAGATGCGGAAAATTTTGACGAGGCTATCTCAGCGTTGGGAAAGCATCTCTGGCGACCTATCGCTTCCAATGGCGTTGGCGGTGGCGGTGTACCTGACGAGGTCGAAGCTATGTTCCAGGATGCTGCCTGCGACAACCTCACACCAGCGTCGACCAATTTTTGGATCCTGGTTCGTGCCCTGCGCGAGTTTGTGGCGGCATCACCGTCACGGTGTCTCCCCCTATCTGGATCCGTCCCGGACATGAAAGCCACGTCCTCCGGCTACATCAAGCTACAGAATATCTACAGAACCAAGTCGCTGCAGGATCTGGCGCAGTTCAAGAAGCTGGTTCTAGACATTTGCATGGCGGCAGGCGTCGAGGGTAAAATTGCCGATGACGAGATCGAGGCGTTTGTCAAGCATGCTGGCTATCTGAAGCTGATCCGAGGACGTAGCGAGAGACAACGATGTCAAGAGCCGAATCAAGAGACAGCGATGCTTGCCTTTATGGATCCTGTCAATCCGTGCACGTTTCAACATCACATTGCTCTTGCAGCAGCAGATCAATTTCTCGAGCAAAACGGTAGATACCCGGGTGTTCGGCAACAAGCTTTTCCTGCCTTGCTCGTAGGCGCAAACGGCACGGAAAAAGACGCTTCTGGCGATGTGCAGCCACGAGCGGCGAAACGGCAAAAGTCAGAAACACCTACAGGCGAGCTCGATTCTAGTATAACCGACGTCAAGATGCGCGACATCACAGCAGATCAAGAGACCTCCAAGGATCAAGACGAGCTGCTGACGATCGCCAAGAAGCTAGCTACGAAACAGTTCAACATTGCTGACGATGGCGACGAGTGGGAGAAGATTGAAAATAGTGTTGGTGAGCTGGTAAGATCAGCTCATGCTAGTCTGCCCGCTACAACGGCCTTGATGGGAGGTGTGGTGGCACAAGAAGCGATCAAGTTGATCACCAAGCAGTACGTTCCAGCGGACAACACGGTCATTTACGACGGAATACAGCAGGCTATTGGCGTGTTCCGGCTTTAGAGGCCTGAGCAGGTCGGAAGCAATCACGAATGCGTCAACATCATCTTTGACACCGTCGCGAGTTCGAACATGTGTTGTGTTCTCTCGTTGATCGCAGCGTTCACGCATTAGAAAAAAACCATGACTGGATGTTAGACTTAGACACGCCAGAGTGACCTCACGTGATGCAGAATCCAGCACAGCTCTGGTCAGCCAGGCTCTATGCGGCTGTGACGCGCGTGATTCAGAGCTGTTGAGTATTCACGATTAATGACTGACGAGACCAACAAGCCAAAAAAAAAGCCAGAAAACGCGTCGGGGTGTGTTGGTTAAATTCGAGACGACTCACAACTAATTTGAAGAGACGCGCGCTGATCCAACAAAAATTGAGAGCAACACAGATCAACAATCACGAATCTGCATTCTCCACTCACGACTGAAGCTGCGGCGAAGCTGCGGCCAGAGTCTTTGCCCCGCTTCCATCCCTCCTCCCTTCACTCACCGCTTGCTATCCCCTACATATCAACAAGAGTACGCCAGAAAGTCATGGCCTCGACTGCTCAAGCCTAGCATCAAAAGATTGTCACATTCTTTCCACGCATTACTCAACGCGAAGACGGGTCCCCATATCACACTTGTTGTCGACACAGGGTACTTGATCTCATCGACGCATAAGTCTCGCAACTGCATTGGCCAGAGGAGACGGCACAGTTGCTAAAGACTTTCTATCATCGACCATATTACCGTGCATACTGTGATAGGCAAACATGCGTATCGAGGAACTCATCATCGACGGCTTCAAGTCGTACCCCGTGCGTACGCACGTTTCTGGTTTCGATGCGTCCTTCAACGCAATCACCGGTCTCAATGGATCCGGTAAATCCAACATTCTCGACTCAATCTGCTTTGTGCTCGGTATTACCAACCTCACTGCAGTACGAGCCAACAACCTCCAAGATCTCATCTACAAACGAGGTCAGGCTGGCATCACCAAGGCATCGGTCACCATCGTTTTTGACAATACAGATCGTGCCAAGTCGCCCGTCTCGTTCGAAAATTGCCCCCAGATCACCGTGACTCGCCAAATTGCCATGGGTGGCCTCAGCAAATACCTCATTAACGGTCACAAAGCCACACAACAAGCGGTGCAGAACATGTTTCAGAGCGTACAGCTCAACATTAACAATCCCAACTTCCTCATCATGCAGGGCAAGATCACAAAGGTGCTCAACATGAAACCAGCAGAGATCCTCTCCATGATCGAAGAGGCCGCAGGTACGCGCATGTTCGAGGACCGCAAAGACAAGGCCATCAAGACCATGTCCAAGAAAGATCAGAAAGTCAAAGAAATCACTGCTCTCCTTGAAGAAGAAATTACACCCAAGCTCGACAAGCTCAGAGAGGAGAAGCGCTCTTTCCTCGAATTTCAAAAGGCCAGCACAGAGCTCGACCGCCTCACGCGACTCGCCAAGGCGTTCGAGTGGCAGCAGTGCTGCGCCAAGTACGAGGAGAGAAAGGCGCTCGTCGATGAAAAATCACAAGATGTGCAAGAGCGCGAAGACGAGGCCAAGGCGCTCAGGCGACAGATCGAGAGCATCGAAAAGGAGCTCGCACAGATCGAAAAGAAAAAGGAGGCAGAGATGATCAAGGGCGGCAAACTCCAGGCGCTCGTCAACAAGAGCAAGGAGCTTCAGCATGACCTCGTCAAGCGCAAGACCAATGTCGATCTCAAGATGGGCTCAGTCGAAGAGGAGCGCAAGAAGCTACAGGCAGACCAAGCTTCGCTCGAAGCACTACGTCAGACGCTCAGTGAGAAAGAGGAACAGCTTGTCGACCTCTCTGGCTCCTTTTCCAAGCTCAAGGCCGATTACGATGGCGCTATCGCTGAGGTCAACAAGCAAGACGAGTTGCTGCAAACCCTTCTTACCGGTATGGCTTCGTCCTCCAAATCCAAAGGAGGTGAAAGCTCGGCTGGTGGCTACATGGGCCAGATCGCTTCGGCACGTGCCGAGGAGACAGCCGCCAGCACAGAGATCGAGCAGTCCAAGCTACGCATTGGACATCTCGAGAAGGAAGTCAAGCAGAAGGAGCCGCTCGCCAAAAAGGCGCAGAAGGACGCTGCAGGCCTTATGGGAGAGCTCGAGTCGTCACGCGCTGCTGTAGAGCAGCTCGAAGCGCACATGCAGAAGCTCGGCTGGGATGACGACAAGGAAAAGTCCTTGCTGCAATCCAAGGCCGAGTGGAGCCGTCGTATTTCGGACCTTCTTGAGCGCAAAGAGGCGCTCAAGTCCAAGCTGGCGGGCATGGACTTCCAATACTCGGATCCCGAGCCCAACTTTGACCGATCGCGTGTCAAGGGTCTGGTAGCGTCGCTGATCCAGCTTGACCAGGACAAGCACAAATACTCGACGGCGCTCGAGATTTGCGCCGGCGGCCGACTCTACAATGTCGTTGTCGAGGATGAAAAGGTGGGCTCGAAACTCTTGGCCCATGGCCAGCTCAAGAAGCGTGTCACCTTGATTCCGCTCAACAAGATCAATGCCTTTGTCGCTAGTGCCGAAAAGGTGGGGGCCGCAAAGAAGCTTGCACCCGGCAAAGTCGACCTTGCATTGTCTCTCGTAGGATACGACAACGAGGTGAGCCGTGCCATGGAGTATGTGTTCGGCAACACGCTCGTGTGCGCCGATGCAGCTACCGCCAAACGTGTCACGTTCGACAACGCGGTGCGCATGAAGTCGGTGACGCTCGACGGCGATGTGTACGACCCCGCGGGTACACTCTCAGGTGGATCCAAGCCCAACTCGGGCAATGTTTTGGTCAAGATGCAAGACCTCATCAAGATTGACAAAGCGCTCAAAGAAGCCAGGATCGAGCTCGGTAAAGCCGAGTCGGAGATCCAGTCTTCAAAGGCGCAAATGGTCTCGTTCTCCAAGGCGAAACGTGATCTTGATCTGAAGCGGCATCAGGTGACGCTGCTCGAGTCGCAGATCAGCGGCTCCAACGCGACGCGCATCATTAGCGAGGTCGAAAAGGCCAAAACATCCATCGCTGAACTCAAACAAGCCATCGAAACAGCCAAGCAGCGCCAGCAAGACGCGAGCAAGGAAGCCAAGCGCCTCGAAAAGGAGATGGAGGAGTTCGACAAGAACAAGGACTCGAAGCTCGAACAGCTCAAGACCGAGATCAAGCGCAAGAAGGCCGAGGTGCAGAGGCGAAGTGGCGACATCAAGGCTCGTCAGGGAGAAGTGCGTACGCTTGAGCTCGAGCTCGAACAGACGCGTGCCGAGATTACGGTATGCGAAAGGACGATTGTAGAAGGCGAGCGTGCCATCAAGAAGGTCGAAGCTGAGCTTGCAGATATGCAGGCCAAGCTCGAGGAGCTGCAAGCGGATGTGGACAGGGTCGAGTCAAAGTTGATCGAAGAGCGTGCTACGCTGTCGGGCTACGAGGATGAGCTAGCTGCACTGCGAGATGCGCTTAAGTGCAAGAAGCAAGAGATCGCCGATGGCGCACTGGCGATCAAGCAGCTCACACACGATCGAGAGAAGCTCGCGGGCGACGTTGCCGGCTACGAAAAGTCGATCCAGCAGCTGGAGAATCAATTTGAATGGATCCAGTCGGAGCAGCGCTTCTTCGGTCAACCAGGCACCGTCTATGACTTTGGCAAGCACAACATGAGCGAGGTACGCAAGCGATGCAAGAAGCTCGAAGAGACGCAGCAAGGGATGCGCAAGAAGGTGAATCCCAAGGTGCTCTCAATGATCGAAGGTGTCGAGAAGAAGGAATCAACGCTTAAGACAATGTTGTCTACCGTTCTCAAGGACAAAGACAAGATTGAAGACACCATCACCGAACTCGACCGATACAAACGCGATGCACTCCAAAACACGTGGGAGAAAGTCAATGCCGATTTCGGCTCCATCTTTGGCGAGCTTCTACCAGGCAACTACGCGAAGCTTCAACCACCCGAGAACCAAGACTTGACGCAAGGTCTGGAAGTCAAGGTTCGTCTGGGCACCGTGTGGAAGCAGAGTCTTACGGAGCTTTCGGGCGGACAGAGGAGCTTGATCGCGCTCAGCTTGATCATGAGTCTGCTGCAGTTCAAGCCTGCGCCCATGTACATTTTGGACGAGATCGATGCAGCTTTGGATCTGAGTCACACGCAACACATTGGACAGCTGTTTAGGAACAGGTTTAGGGGAAGCCAATTTATTGTGGTTTCGTTGAAGGAGGGGCTGTTCACGAATGCAAATGTGCTGTTCCGCGCGAGATTCAGGGATGGCACAAGTTTGGTGGAGCGCACGGTGAACGCGAATCGGACGACGGCGGTGGGTGGTGAAGAGGAAAAGGAGAATGCGAACCCGCAAGGTGGAGCGAGGACCAAGAAGGGTAAGGCTGCTGGTGGATCGTCGGTGACTGGCCGGATGGTTGCGGCCTAGTACATATCTCCCTGGCTCCTAGTGCGTGTCTTTTCGTCACCCTTTGTGAGCTCTCTCCATCACTTTCTCTCTCATACATTCTCCCTGTCACTGCACGCTGTCCTAATTTTCGTATGGTTTGGTATGAATGCGATTCGGAGTATTTCTACATGGCACCTGATCGTACGAGAACGAGCTGGAACGTTCTTCGGCTTTAGCTGAGCTCACATCCTAGATGACTGAGGTACGACAGAGCCAGCATCGGACTTGCATAGCTCCGATCACAAAGAGAGAAAACTGCCACGTTGGGCGGGGCGACGTTGGTATATCACTGGTACGAACCCATTTGTGGTATCCCCGTGATATGGCCGTGAATCACGAATCGCGAATCGTTGGAAAATAATCTCAATCACGAATTCATCGATTATTCACAATTTCACGTGTCACGTTCCCACGTCCGTGTTCGCACGTCGCATGTCGTCGTGTTTCACATTTTCCGTCTGCTGTGCGGCGTTTGCATTACTTCGGGTTTTAATCTCTCTTAACACCGTTCACGGTTCACGGTTTTGCCTGTGCCATGGTGCTGATTTCAGGCGCACAGGCGCACAGATATGCTGCGTCACAAGAAGGCGGGGTTTGATGCAGGGTTGTTGGTGCGCCTATTCCCTTTCTTCCATCAACGGTTTCGTCGGTCCTGTCAAAAGGTATATAAACACCAGCTGAATCGAGGAGCTGGATCCATGTCTGTATCTCAGCAACCACCACGGCAACAGCAAAACACCTCGAAAGAGTCGTACACGACTGTTTCTAGCATCAACATCTTTTGGCTTAGCATCGTCGTGTTAGCATCTACCTTACTGTACGCTTTGCGTCCCACCACGTTTTGCTCAACTAAGCTCTCTTCTACCACAGCAACGCTCAATATGACGTCCAACGCAGCAGTGAAAGCAGCCAAGCTTCAGGTGACACCTCGGCGCTGGCATGCACGTGGTCACGCGGACCATGGATGGCTCAAGACGTTCCACACATTTTCGTTTGCTTCGTACTACGATCCTGACCACATGTCGTTCTCGAACCTGCGCGTAATCAACGAAGACCGCGTAGCGGCAGGAAAGGGGTTCGGTGCACACCCGCACCGAGAAGCCGAGATATTCTCGCTCGTACTCAACGGTTCGCTCGAGCACAAGGACAGTATGGGCAACACCGAGATCCTGCGTCGCGGCGACGTGCAGTTCACCTCGGCCGGAACAGGCATCCGACACAGCGAGAAGAACGGCGGCAAAGATACGGTGCACTTCCTGCAGATTTGGTACACCCCGGACGTCTCCGGACTGCAACCTAGGTACTACACGACGCATGCTTCGGACGAAAGCAAACGAGACACTCTCAAGACGCTCATCAAACCCATCTCTACATTCAGCAAACAAGACCAGCAGAAATCCGGCCTGCTCCCCGAAGGATCGCCTATCCCGTCTCACTCAACTCTGGTGACGCGCACTTCGATCCTCTCACCCGCAAGCAGCGTCACCCATATACTCGGCGCCGACTCTGAAGCGCAAGACGGCACAGAGAGGTGGTGCTATATCCACCTCGCCCAAACGTCGGGCTACAAGGATCCCGAACTCAAAGACGTCGGCATCAAGAACGAAGCCAGCATCACTTTCAGCGATGGTGACCACACTCAGTACACCCTCAAGGAAGGTGATGGTGCTTACATCAAGGGTGGTAAAGCAGGCCATGGTATCGAGATCAAGAACCAGGGTGACAAAGATGCCGAGTTTGTCCTTTTCGATCTCAAGCCTCAGAATGCTAGCTCGAATTGGTAATCCTATCGATACAGACCAAGCCGAGATTGGAAGATGTGGACTCGCGACTCGTCACTGTAAATACTCACGACTGTATGATGAGCGTAGCTAAGTAGGAATTTGGAATGGAAATGGAAATCACGAATGCTTTTCTTCTTCTGGTCCAGAACTTGAGCCTGTTGAGGTTGATGTCGTGCACGATGTGTGTGGATGTGCATATTTGCCATTCGTGATTATGTGAAGGGAAACGCTCTTGCTATCGTGACAAGCGCGGATTCGTGATTTGTGTGCACAGCTGTGTCGAAGATCAGACGTAGATGACCGGATCCACCAACCTATTTGTCCTCCTCAACCTGCTTCTGATCAATGCTCTCGCTTTGTGTCTCGCCATAGCTGTCCTGGCTGCATCCATGTCGCCCAAAGCCCCGCCGTCTTTCCTGATCGCTTTGGCGGGATTTGCACCTTGGTGACGAGTCTGTTTCTGTTGCTGCTGACGCGTGCACCAGTCTTGCGCCTCGGTTTTGACTCTAGCTTCGAAATCGAGCTTTTGGCCTCTACTGAACAGCTTGACCTCGCTGGTGTCGCGAACACTCTGCCTGTCGACCAAAATGTACTTGACGCTGGAACTGCCGTAGCTCTCGTAAAACGCATCTAGCAGGACATCCTCCATGATACGTCTTAAACTTCTTGCACCACCGCCACCGCCACCGCGATCGGCTGAATTTCTGACCAGCGCCTTGCTGTTGGCAGCCGAGCAAGTGCCCATTGCACGATGGACCACTTCTTCGATCGCACCGCGCGAGATGTGCAGTTCGATACCGTTGAGTTTGAACAACGACGTATATTGATCAACCAGGCTGTTGCGCGGTTCAGTCATGACCCGGATCAGGTCTTGGTGCGAAAGCGGGTTGAGCACCACCGACACGGGTACGCGACCGATGAATTCCGGGATCATTCCGTACTGCTCCAAATCGCTCGGCTCGAGTCGTGAGAGTAGGTCGCACTGCGATAACGTCGCAGCATGCGGCTTCTCATTCTGATCCTCACTCGAGACGTTCAGAGTAGTCGGATCGCCAGATAGCCGATCGAGACGATTTCGGATAACATGATCAATCCCCACAAATGCTCCTGAGAGAACGAAGAGGATTGAACTTGTATCGACGCTCAAGCTCGCAGCTTGGGTTTGTGACGACGACAGGCTGTTGGAATTCCATTTGGCATCCGCTGAGTCCGCTTGCGCTCGACGATGATTGTACCACGGTCCGAGACCTCCGGCTGTCTCGACACCGTTTACATCTCCTGTCGCTGCTTGCCGTGGGTAGCTCTTTGGTACCTTGCTCGCCGCTGTCGCCGTCCCAGCCGCACTTGCACCCGCATTCGCACCCGCTTTGTTCGCAATCTGAATCGTCGTTCCTTCCAGTATCCTTAACAACGCCTGTTGTACGCCTTCTCCACCCACGTCCTTTCCTCCTCCTCCTCCCGCCCCTCCCGCTCCCCCGCCTCCACCTCCCAGCCCGGTTTTGCGCAGCTTGTCGATCTCGTCGATGCACACGATTCCGCGCTGTGCGCGATCTACATCCCAGCCTGCTTCCACCAACAATCGCTGGATGATCGACTCCACATCTTCTCCCACATACCCCGCCATGGTGAGCGGCGTAGCGTCGACATGCACAAACGGCACATCGAGCGCCTGTGCCAGCGTTCGGAGCAACAGCGTCTTGCCTGAGCCCGACGGTCCGAGGAGGAGGATGTTGGACTTTTCGAAAAACGGAAGCGAACCTGGTTGTGTTGAGAGGAACGCGATTCCGGGATTTGAAGTCGAGGCAGTCTCCTTGCCTGCGTCATGGGTCCGAGGTGTGCAATCCGAAACATGGCACACATCCACCGTCGAGGCGCGTTCGCTGGGATGGTCGCTGTTCCTGCTCGTCGAAAGTCGCTCTCTGGCAAGCCGCAATGCCCGTTTGGTACGTTCTTGCGCTATCCCAGCGGCATACGCTGCTCTCTCCTGTGATGACTCCCACTTGTTCTCTGTTTCATCAGTTCTCGACATTTGACTTTGCGAACCAGGTCCACGCACACCGGCATGCTGGGAGCCGCGCATCGTGTTTGACGAGAAGTATAGAGGCTCGTCGGCCCCGAACACGCCGATCCTTGATGTCCCCTCGACCACATGATCTTTTTGATGAAAGTCCCGAGTATAATCAGACAGCACAGCATTGTGCATCCTCGACGCCGCTTCGGCCAGTGCATTTTCTTGTGCTGCCGTTGTCGATGACCATTTGCGCTGTTCCAACTTCCAACTCGCTTCTTCAGCTGGGGTCTGGGCCGAAACCCTTTTCATCGGCTTCTCGGGCTTCTCGGGCTTCTCGGGTGGCTTGAGATCATCACCGAACTTGGGCGCGATACGACCTGCATATCCACTGCCGTTCTGTATGGCTACCTTGGAGTCGTCTTCTATAATCGCCGATGGACCGCCCGCGTTGACGAGCCACTCGCGCTCGCTGCGACCAAACATGAGACTCCGCGTTGCTTCGCCGTGCGGATCGCGCGCTCGCTCCGCGTTTCGTTCTTGTTCGATCTGATGCTGTGAACGCCAACTATCTTGGAGCGATGCCATCGCTTCGTCTTTTTCTTGCATTGCGGTTGGGTTCGATATCGGACCCGCTGCTTCCTCGGAGCGTGCCTTGTACTTTCCTAACCTCAGCGATCGTGAGGCAGCCTCTGAAACACCATGATCCGGTATTGTACAGTTACGTTGGAGTTGGGTTTCAGTTTCCTCTTCCGAGAGCTGCTGTTGCTGTTGCTGTTGCTGCTGCTGCTGCTGCTGCGCCTCAAGTCTCGCTTCAGCTTCGTGCTTCATCCGCTGATTGCTCGCGACGCGAAGGTAGTGATTCCACACGCCTACGGCGAGCACCTTCTTCGCCCTCGTCTGACCTACCACGTACGAGTCGAGGTATTTGACCAGTGACCGCGGGCTGATGGATGGGATGTCCGAGAGCAGTGTCTTGTGAGCGGACGAGGAGGAGTGGAAAGAGCCTTGAGTGTGGATGGTATCGCTAGTATTCGTGGAAGATTGGCGGATTTGGTGGTACGATAGCGCTCTTGCTGCGATGGCTACATCTGGTCGACTGGAAGCACGTGAAGCAACATCTCTCGATATCGCAACAGAGGTTGTCGATACGAGCTTTGTCCGGTGCGACGCTGTGCAAAGTGGTGTAGTCCTTGTGCATCTTGCTAATGCTGCAAGTCTCGTTGCGGATGCGCGCAGGCGAGATGTAGCGCTGCCATACTTGCTTGTGATCGTCAGCAGCATTCTTGATTGTCAGAATGAATGTGTGATAGAATGTTGTACCGAGCTATGTCGTTGCAGCCAGATGCGGACTGACTACAAGTATTCGCCTCGCCTTTGCGCCTGCTGACGCTCTGATGCCGCCAGCAAACCCTTGATCCCGACACGTCGCTTCAATGCCGCCTCGTCTTGGATAAGAAAGCCTGGCCCACCACTGTCCAACTGAAATACGCCTTTTGTCTCTGCCCGGTACAGTAGCAAATCACAATCTTGAATCGTGAACGTGGAATGATGGTCACAAGTGTAAAGATAGTCACGAGTGTCGCGCCAACCACAGCGTGAGTAGCGGTAAATGTGAATATACAAAGCCGAGTGAAAGCCGTCACTCGTCACTGAAACTCACGACTGGCTCGACCGCCGCGTGCCGTGTTTCACACACAATTCTCCCCACACGCGATCTGCTCCATTCACGATGAATTTCACCGGCCTCTTTGCTCACACCGAATCGTGAATCGTGAATCGTGAATCGTGAATGCTTCCAAACATGAAATGCTACCATCCGGATCCATGATCCACGATCATTCCACAAGACAGGCCTTGGATGACACGTAAACATTCATGCTCACGCATTGCGACATTATGCTGCAAGGCTTTCGATACCAGATGGAAAGGATTTCGTGATAGATTCCATACAGAAAGCAAGATATAGAAAGTGGAACAAAAATCAACACAACACAAGCTCGTCCGTCGCCTTACAACTTGAGCTCCTGCAAGATGCGCTTTGCCAGCATCTGGTACTGCCAAGGGTTACCGCCGACCCTTCTGAATTGCAGTCCGTTGACACCAAGCAACAAGGGGACTTTGACCACAAAGATCTCGAAGCGTACTGCTAGCTCGGTCGCTTGAGCTGCATTCATCGTCCTGGCAGTCACCGTGCCGGCGGCACTTGCAGGTGAGAGCGCACATGCATCACCGCCTGAGCCAGCAGCGACGGTGGTATCGAGCATCAAGTTCGAATCGCGCGATCCCGAAGGTCCAAGCATCGAAGCAGCTCCCATCGAATCGGCTCGCTGCCTCGGAGACCTAATCAATAGCGACGGTTTGGACGGTGTCTTGGGCGGCAGTGGAGGTAAAGTGGTCGAATCGGCGTTGGCAAAAGCAGCATTGCTCGTCAACGACGGCGTGCGACTGCGCACTGTACCACCAGCCCCTGTCAAAGCTCCGATGCTCTCGGCCACGGAGCCCTCTTTGCGGTTGGCACGATCCTTGTCCTTGCTTCTGCCTGATACGAACGAGAGTCGGCTTGGTTTGCGTTTGGGTTGACGGTTGTTCTCTTCTGAGGTGGGCGAGCGTTCCGATGCTTCGGCATCTGCAGCTGCAGCTGCAGCCATCGTCTCGAGCGGAATTCGCGCATTACCTCTGCCCAGAGAGTCGGACCCTGAAAAGTCGAGGCTGGGAAGATGCACGCACTCGTATCCACCACGAAGCTCGCGGTACTGAATGCCGATGCGGTCCAACACCTTGACCAGAGACGCATGAATCACCGTACGAGGTTTGGTCGAAGTCGTCTGAACACTGAACAGGCCCTTGAGAAAAATGGGCTTGGAACCACCCTCGGATGCCGAAGAGCCGTTCTGCTGCCCTCCGGTAGCATTCGAACCACCTCCGAACCGGCGGCGTGTTACGAGAGCAGGAAGCACTTCGGCCTGTCCGGGCGTCGAAGGCCCCATCCATCCCGTTCTTGCATTGCTTGGGCTCACCTGCTGCAAAGCGTCTTCTTTCTGTCTAGCAGCACCACCCGCGTCAAGCACGTTGAGCGGCATGCTGGTCGATGGCGATATGCCAGTGCTGGGCCGTCTCCCGGATTTGGCTGCAGCTGTCGACTTGGGAGACATGGACAGGCCAGCCGCACGACCCACTGAAAGAGCGCCCATCGACGCTTCACTGACGCGCGTATTGGCATGCGAGGCGGGCATGTCGCCCATAGTGCCAGAACGACGCACCGTGGTTCCGCTGCCCAGTGGCATATCCTCGTCGTGAGTGACAAGGTGCTCCTCCACTTCGTCGTAGTCGTACGCATCCACGTCGGTACCAGTGTCAGCTTCGTCCACCTCGCTCAGCGGCATGTGCGCACTGCCTCTCCGCTGCTGATGCTGCTGCTGCTGCTGCTGCGGCAAGCCCCCCAGAGGCATGCTCATCCTGCTTTGCTTCTTTCGCTCCCTGGCCTCAGTATCTAAAGGCTGCGATGGCGATCGGCCCATGAACGAGCTGAAGCGACGCGCCAAAGTTGCTCCGTAACCCAGTGTTGAGCTGGTGTTGTGGGCGGTAGCAGCTGGCGATGAGGACGGCTCTGCACTGCCAGCCTCAGACTTCGAAGGTGTGGCGATGTATGAAGCTCGTGCAGGCAAGCGAGCAGGAGACATGGTCGACATTCTTCGGGTATCCATGCTGAATGCGTCGGGCGTGCTAGGCTCGACCATTGCACCGACCGGTGTACGACCGGCTGCGGCGGCACCAGGGGGCCGACGCGCTGTCAAACTGACGCTTCTCTTGTGGTTGTTGGTGATGGCCATGGAAATATCCGGTGCCATCATCGAATGACGGTGATTGTGACCGATAGCCACCTCGGGACCAGGCGGGACGACGGAGAATGACTGTCGCATACCCGGGGTACTGGCCGCTGGGACCGGTGCCATACCACCAATCCCGGGTGCAAAACCAGCGTCCTTGGGCGACGGAAGGCACTTTTCGCGCAAGGCTGCTTCCATCTCGTCTGCATTGGCACGAGCACGAGGTGGCCCAGCCATAAGTCCGGAGGGCCTCGACTTCTCACGAGACTCAAACACGGGCGTCGGCGATGCAGGCACGGGTATCATCGCAGCGGCCGGGCGAGGAGGTGCAGGAGAAGCCAGCGCTGCTTCCTGCTGACGAGAAGGATCGTAGGCGCGGTGAGAAACATGCGGCACCTCAGGCACGCGGAGTGCCTCTTGCGGAATGTCGGCAGCTGTGGGCATGGCTCCGGCAGCAGCGGCTCTTGCACCTGTACCTGCGCCGGCGACAGCTCCTGTGGAGGGAACAGGAGGGCCATTGAGCGAGAGGTTGGACGAGGCAAAGAAGGAGTGACCGTAGAGGCGCTCACGTTCCATCTTTTCCTTGACAAGGAAGTAGATCGAGATGAGAGGATGGAAACCACGCGTCGGATCCAATGGCTCTTTGCCAAACGGCAAAAGACCCGTACCTGAGCCGAGTCCATTGGAGCTGCCGTTCGCTGAACCGACAGCTGAGTCGTCCTTGCTGCCGAAAGCTGCTGCTAGCGGGTTGGTGGTGAGCTTTTTCTTGTAGAAATCAATACCTGAGAAGCGTCTCGAGCCTGCCTTGGACTTGACTGTATCGGAGCCGCTGGTTGCAGTGAAGCTGCCGCGAGTTGATGGCCTGTTGAGGCCGGGCGAGTCGATTGACGAACCACTGTTGCTGACCGTGCTGAGACCGGTGAGGCTGGCGGGCAGGTTCTTGAGCTCCCAGTGGTACAATGAGGTCTGGTACGCTTCGCTGTTGAGCACCTCGATGAGCTTGGCTGTAATGGCCTCGGGAGAGCCGAACTCGAAGCCGGTCATCCCCTTGATGACTTCCTGATCAATGTTGTGCGGACGGAGCGGCGTGCGGTCTGGCAAGTGCGGATCTGGAACGCCTTCGTAGCCCTTGACCATCCAAGGATGTGCAAGTACTTCAGCGAGGGTGGCTCGATTGGCAGGGTTGGTGACCAGCATGCGCGACAGAAGATGCTTGCACTCGCCGCTGAGCCAGGCAGGGTATTCGACCTGACCGCGCTTAATCTTGGCGTGGAGAGCAGGCATGCTCTGATCGTCAAAGGGCACTTTGCCGCAGACAAGAACATAGAGGACGATACCAAAGGACCAGACGTCCACTTCTGGGCCGGTGTACACCTTTGCGTTGAGAAGCTCGGGCGCAGCAAAGTAGAGCGAGCCGCAGAAGGTGGAGAGGTGCGAGTGAGGCGAAAAGAGGTTGCTCAAACCGAAATCGATAATTTTGATGTTTCCCGTCTTGGAGATGAGAATGTTTTCAATCTTGAGATCGCGGTGGACGATGCTGTTGCGATGACAATACTCGAGCGCACTGCCGATCTGGCGTGCGAATTTGCGTGCGCTTCGTTCCCGGAGTCGGCCGTGGCTGATGATGTAGTCGAGCATCTGACCACCATTGACATACTCAAAGACCATGTAGTAGTGGTTGGTGTGGATGATCATTTCGCGCATGCCGCAAACGTAGGGGTGATGGAGCAAGATCTGAAGCGAACCTTCTCGAATGGTACGAATCTCTTTGGACTGGTCCTTGGCGGCCGCTTTGGCGAGGAACGACGCGGTGGGGGGCGGTGGTGGTGGCTGAGGCTTGCCGTTCTCGTCAACAGCAGCTCGCGGGGATTGAGCAGCAGCCATGGAAGTGTGACGGGGAATGATTTTGATGGCGACCTTTTCGCCGTTGCCCATCTTGACGCCAAGTTTGACCTTGCCCATACTTCCAGCGCCCAGCGTCTTACCGAGCGCATAATCTCCGAGAAGTCGACGACTTCGGCGTTCGCGGTCGCGGTCACGGTCACGTTCGCCCCGCTCCTTTTCCCTTTCGCGCTCCCGTTCCTTTTCGCGTTCCCTCTCCTTGAGTTTTTCACGCTGACGCTGCTGCTCCTTTTCACGTTGCTGCTCTTGAAGCTGCTGATGCTGCAGGCGCTCTCGCTCAAGCTCTTGCTCTCGCGCAGCTCGAAGTTGTAGATGTTGCTGCGAGGCGCGATCGAGCTGAGTATCGCGAGACGAGCCCAAGGTGTCGGTGGCATCAAATGTGTCGCTGCTACCTTGACCGAGGCGGGAGTCGTGCTGACGACGCTGGACAGCTTGCATCTGCGCAGCACGAGTATCCAATACGCTAGCGGGACGAGGAGGCTCGGATGCCATGGCTCTGCGCTGTCGCTGCGTTGGATCGGGAGAGGATGCGAATTCACTCTGGTATTGTGCATGTGCACGTGTAGGCGTGTAAGCAGAGTCAGGGACAAGGCCGTTGCCGGGACGTGTTTCGATGGGGGAAGAGTTGTTGGACTGACGCTGAGCAGCTCTGGCTGCGTGGTTGCGGCGTATGTCGTCGATACTTTTGCGATTGCTGTCCATCATGGAGCGGTGTGGATCCGACTCTGGTGGGGAGAGAGGGCCAACGGAGATGGAGTTGGGCATGGCCAGGGTTTGAACGCCAGCAGCAATAGCATCGTAGGGTGTCTTCTTGGGCGGTGTTTGCATGGCGGAGGGCGACGCAGAGGCGGAGGGTGTAGCTGAGCCTGGCAGGGGACGTGGAATATGCTGTGGTGGCAGAGTGTCTGCTGGTGGTGCACGATGGTCCACTAGGCTACCGATGGCTGCAGAGGGGTGGGGGATAGCGGAAGAGGTGCCGCCGTTGAGAGTTGCTGGAAGGAAGGTCTGCTCTGCGTTGGTTAGGGCGAGAGGTAGACCTGGAAGCGACTTGAGGACATCCGACGAGCGGCGAGATGCAAGGTCAGGACGCCCGCCTGGCTGGACAAGACCGTAAGAAGATGTAGCGAGCTTGTCGGAACGCCGTGAAGTTGGACTCTCTTGTTGCGCAACTTGGGATGAAGGCTGCAAGGAGCTGGCAAGGGGAGAAGCATTGAGAGAGGAAAGCTGCTGGGTGTCGAGTTGGGCGTCTTCAGGAACGCTTCTGAGTGATGGTTGATTTGGATCGATGGCGGAGGGCATGGCAGCAGCAAAGGCGTCTGCCACGTCGATCTCATGCTTTGGAGTGTGGAGATGGTCGTAGATCTCCATGGCGTCTGTAGAGCCAGGACCACTGGGTTGTCGGGGATGCATGTCGCCGCGGTGAGATAGCAGTGCTCGATCGCGCTTGTCAAACAAGGTCTCTGAAGGTGAGCACAAGCAGCTGGCGACGAGTTTCGAGTTTGGTTGCGCGCTCTTGGAATTGAGAGGCGCGACCAAGAAGGTTGGATAGCGGCCTAGTTTGCCACTCGAGCTCGAGCAGCTGAGCTCGGCAAGCGGATCAAGTTGTAATATGCGATAAAAAGATGCTTAAGATGAGATGGTGGTTCGAGCCAGCATTGATGTGGATTGGATACCGTTTCTTCTTGAAGTCAAGACGATGTTATGAGAAAAGGCGGTTGATTGTGCAAGGCCAGGAGGAAGAGGAAGTGAACTTGGATGCAGACCGGTGGGCTGAATACCACGTTGGCCGGATGCGCGCGCGAGGCGACAGTGTGCGGTTCAAGCGGCGTAGATGGTAGAATGATGGGGATGCGCAGCGTGTGGGATAAAGCGTCGTACGAGAGAGAAGAGGATGATGATGCCGAAAGGAGAACAGAGGTATACGTACGCGGTAAGGAAGCCGAATAAGCTTTAAGAGAAGATGCGATGCGATGCGATGCGACTCGTCAGAAGCGTGAATCACGAATGAAAGCGTGACCAAAGTCGAAATGGCGATGGATTCACGATGCGACCGACATTCACGACTCTTTTGGGAATCACGAATGCCGCGAACCGTTGTCAGCCAGTCAGGCAGCAAGCCCAGCCCCAGCAAGCCCAGCCAGCCCAGCCTGTCTCGGCTCTGCTTAAACGGCAGTGCAATTCGTGATTGATCAACGCGCGTATTCACGATTTGTGCTTCAGGCCTCAGCTCGAGCCAACTCACACTCACGACTCACGACTCGTTTGGTTTCAAGTTTCTTTGGCAGCACAATCACGAATCACGAATCACGAATCACAAATTCACAAATTCCCTCTCCGCCTGCATCGTCGGTTGCATCTTGCTAGGTTCAGTCAACTTAGTCACGATTCACGGTTTTTGGGCAGGCAGTCCGGCAGGCAGTCCGCGTTGGCCCCTCTGTCTCTCTCTCTTTCTCCTTCCAAAATTCCAAATTCCAAAGTCCAATTTTCAGTCAACTAAGTCATGAGTTATTCGTGATTGATCAACGATTCACGATTCGTGATTTGGTGAAGGTGTGGATATTTTCTTCGTGCATTCACATTGCCATTCACGATTGGCTTTCGAGAATCTGACAGCGTCGACCAGACTAAAAACTCAATCCGTGATCCGATTCACGATTCGTGATTCACGATTGCATCAAGCGTGAAGAGACCTCTTATGCGGCTGTATGTTGGCTCACCGTGGTTCGGAGCCGCCACAACATCAGTCAGGTCATAGTAACGTACGGTGGATGGAGGAGGGTGGTCAAGTCGGATCTTGTTCTGTTTGCTCACAGACTTGCAAGCCCAGACTCAACGTGCTTCACCAACACTCACGACTGTGCCTTGGCCATGTCCATTCTCATCTTATTAACACGCTTAAACCGTACGGGTCGAGGAATGATTACGATGTCTTATATCGATCAAGAGTATATGTACTGTACAGCTTCAACACATTACAACAAGTGGCACTATGGCGGAGTGGTTATCGCGTAGCACTCGAACCTCTAGACTAGGTCGAGCAACACTCAACAATATGCTATTCCCCCTGGGAGCGCAGGTTCAAATCCTGCTGGTGTCGAATTTTTGAATTTTTTTTGTCCATCAACCAGACAGGTCATCGACGGCTTATTCTCACAAAAAAACGAGAAAAATGCCTAAACTTTCCAAGAGGTTGGAGTGTTTATATAAACCCTGGGTCTGGAGTCGGTTATGTGAGACGACGGGCTACACTCAGTCAAGAATATGGATGGCTGATTAGTTGGCTGGCTGGTTGCGTGCCCGTGGCGTAAATGAACGCGTCAGAGCAGCGTACGAGGCTGCGACGCGTGCGATTCCAATCGTGAATCACGAATCGTGAATCGTGAGTTGGTGAGTGTTGGTTCAAAGAAACGCGAGTGGCCGTCTTTTCTGTACACAGGTAGTCATATAGTCACGAGTCACACTGACGTGTAATGACACACCGTCCCTCCGCTGCCATCACCACCTACGTTGCCAAAAACGAACCTTCGGAACATCGGCGCAACGTATTTATTAGTGGGATCGACCTTAGTCAGCTTGGACCGCAGACGATCACAATGACAGAGCAGCCCAAGTTAGCCAAATTCTTTGGCGGTGGCAGCAGCGCCAACACATCAGCGTCAAAGCCTCGTCAGCAAGATATCAAGTCTGCTTTTGCTCCAAAACTGGCCAAGCCAACATCCATAGAGACCACAATCAACGCAGCCACTGCATCTTCCCACGAAGCCGAGCCTATCACCGCCGCCACTCCCTTGCCCTCAAAGAGACAAGCTTCCATCAGCAACGCCATTCCGAACATCCCCAACTCCGACCCAGCAGCACCACATAGGAAGAAGCGTCGCATCATCGAATCGGATGACGACGAGGACGAGGAACCGTCACTGTCTCCGGCGCAAGCCTCGACCCCCGCATCCGCAAACAAGCAACCTGCACCGGATGCATCATCGAGCAGCAAAGTCGCCTCCATCTCTGCCAAACCTCCGCCAAAGACCAGTATAGCCGCCAACAAGGGTGTCATCTCCAGTGCTAACGATGCCACAGACAGCGACTCGGACTCTGCCAGCGAGCACATCCCTAACGACCTAGACGATGATCACGAAGAAGAACAGGCAATCCAAGAAGAAGAGCAAAAGGGTGCCAAAAAGCTTGCCGCCATCTTTCAAATGCCATCCCAAGTCAACGAAGGCAAAGTTACCTGGAAAGAGGGCGAGGCGGTCCCCTATGCTGCGCTAGCTACCACGTTTGCCGATATCCAGGCTACCACCAAGCGACTCGAGATCACCGAGATCCTCACCCAATTCCTTGTGCGCGTCATCAAGCGCTCCCCCGATAACCTGCTTCAGGTCGTCTACCTGTGCATCAACCGCCTCTGTCCCGATTACGAAGGTCTCGAGCTGGGCATTGGCGAATCGTTGCTCATCAAAGCCATCGCTCAATCCACCGGTCGCGAAGTGGCTCGCATCAAAAAGGACCTCGAAGCCCAAGGCGATCTCGGCCTGGTAGCGCTCCATTCGAAAAAGAACCAACCGACCATGTTCAAGGTGTCGAGCCTCAAAGTTCCGCAGGTATTCAAGCAGCTCAAAGAAATCGCCCTTGTGAGCGGCAACAAGTCGCAAGACCGAAAGATCGGCATGATCAAGAAGCTGCTCGCTTCATGTCAAGGTGACGAACCCAAGTTCCTCATTCGCAGTCTCGAAGGAAAACTTCGAATCGGGCTCGCCGAAAGATCCGTACTCGTCTCCCTGGCGCGCGCCGTCGTCATAGCCAAATTGGGCAAAACCATCTCAAAACTTTCTCAGGAATCCCTCGCCAAGCAGCTCGAGGACGCAACTGAGCTCGTCAAGGCTGTCTACTCGGAACTGCCCTCGTACGATCTGGTTGTACCGGCATTGCTCAAGGGCGGAGTCGAGCATCTGCGTAGCGAATGCAAGCTGACGCCTGGTGTGCCGCTCAAGCCGATGCTTGCCAAACCCACCAAAGCCATCTCTGAAGTGCTCGACCGCTTTGAAGGCAAACCATTCACCTGCGAATACAAGTATGACGGAGAACGTGCTCAGGTTCATCTGTTACCTAACCGTCAACTTGCCGTGTTTTCGCGAAACTCGGAAAACATGTCTGTCAAATATCCCGATCTGGTCGAACAAATTCCTCGATGCATCAAGCCTACCGTCAAATCGTTTGTCCTCGATGCGGAAGCAGCGGCGTGGAAAAAGGCTCAACTCAACGCGGAAGGCATCTTGGAACCAGCCAAGCTTCTGCCATTCCAAGAGCTCTCGCGTCGTAAACGCAAGGACGTCAAAGCGCAAGACATCAAGGTCAAAGTCAAGCTGTTTGCGTTTGATCTGCTCTTCCTCAACGGCGAGTCTCTGCTCTCGCTTCCGCTCTCTGAACGACGTGCGCTCCTGCAATCGCACTTCCAACCCGTCGATGATGAATTCGACTTTGCTCGTTCCGAAGACTGTAGTAGCGTCGAGCAGATTTCTGTCTTTCTCGACAAATCCGTCAAGGAAGGATGTGAAGGGTTGATGGTGAAAATGCTTTCAGGTGTCGATTCCACCTACGAACCGTCTCGACGTTCCATGAACTGGTTGAAGCTGAAAAAGGACTATCTGGCCGGAACGGGTGATTCCCTGGATCTCGTCGTCATTGGAGGCTACTACGGCAAGGGAAAGCGAACCAACGTCTACGGAGCATTCTTGCTAGCATGCTACGATTCCGATTCGGAAACTTTCCAGACTATTTGCAAGATCGGCACCGGTTTCACCGAACAAGACCTCGAATCGCACTACAAAACACTGAAACAGCTCGAGATCTCTGGCAAAAAGGGCTACTACGATGTCGGTGAGGCGAAGCCGGATGTCTACTTTGAAGCCAAAGTGGTATGGGAGGTGTTGACGGCCGACCTGAGCCTCAGTCCCGTGTATACTGCTGCCAAAGGACTCGTGGATCAGAGAGGCATCAGTTTGCGGTTTCCCAGATTCATCCGCATTAGAGACGATAAGACCGCCGAAGAGAGTACCAGTCCAGAGCAGATCGAGGCCATGTACAGATCACAGGTCGTCAACAGCAGTAAGGGCAAAAGTGGAGCAGATGACGATGATGGATTTTGGTAATTCTCACGCCTCACCAGCCATTCGCATTCACATTCACGATTGACACAGATACGAATGACAATCACAAATGTGAATCAATCGTGAATCACATCACGGATTGCACCATTTGACACACACATTCTTGTTTTTCACCCTGACCCTGATACGGCTGGAATTGCGTCACTCCTCGGACGGCCGATGAAAGGCTCGCCTAAGCAGCGTGTAAGGATTGTTGACTGTACCGAGTCGATCTGATCCTATCGAAGGTTGCTGGGTCTCCGCGGTTGCTATTCCAGCTACCCCTCTCTGCACTGCTTGAAAAGACCTTGGTGTCGACGGGAACCAAGAAAGCGGTCGCCGATCGACCAGGTACGACGTTGACCCTTTGCGCTGCATTTGAGATGTACGTTTCGCATGTCGGCAGCTGTCCCGTCTTTGGGTTGGTGGCTGCTTCGACAGTGGAAAGCGGACGCACTTGGACCGTGGGCAGCGGCAACCTACCCGTTCGCAACGCAACAATCGTGAGCGTGACGCTGAACACATCGCATGCGAGCGGAGCTGAGTTCGGCTTCACTTTGAAACTCCCCCTTTTACACCCGTCCACTAACCACGTTTCAAAATCGGGAACAATGTCGTACACCATGATCTCGCCTTCATGTGAAGAACAAGACCAAAGCGTAGACGTCTCGATCGACACGGTCAGTTCGATTGGTTGGCCCACGATCACCGATGCTGACTGGCTTGAACCGCTGTCGCAACGGCCTAGGCTGAGCGTCACTGCATTGACGTAGTCAACGGTGGGCACGTCGACCGGGATCGTTAGCGTCTGCCAGATTTGCTCGTCTGCGAAAAGGTTGCAAGAAACGCCAGAGGCGATATTGTCGAGTGTGGCTTGTACCAATTCCAGCAGTGCTTCCAAGTCGAGCGTACATTGACCCCACCACCGCCTTTCGCGTCGCCACCAATGCCGATCCAACATGCCTGTGCGCACCTGACCCGTGATCGAAAACGCCGGCAAATCTAATCGCTCGCGTACGTACACTACGAGTGCATCCTGCAACAACCTCCTCGTCGGCGTTCCCGTCTTTAATCCCTCCAACGCTGCATCCGCCTCCACCAAGGCATCCAACGCCCGCTCTGCAGCACAAACTGCATCCTCTTGCAATCCCCGATACTCCACGGTCAGCCTCATACGGCTGTCCCTCCCCGCTGCATCCGCCAAACCACGCTTCGATATCCGGAACACATAGGTCGCCGGCTGTCGCGGCGTCACAGTCGCCTCCCGCGTCGATCCACACGACTCGATCTTGTACGCGTGTGCTTCGCCGTCGGCCACAGCATCGTCGTGAACCATCGTAACAGGCTGCAGTCGAAGGCTACCACTCCCGCCTGCAGAGATGGTGAATTTCGAGACAAGACAGGAGATGCGGAAAAAGTCTTGGACATTCACACCCAGTGGCAATGCTGTTCGAAGCAGTACGGGGATCTTGAGTGATCGCTTTTTGCCAGCAGCATATCGTTGTGAGGTGTGGGAGGACGTTGAGGTATACGTTAGCGTAACCACAGCTTCGAGAATGCCGGTTTCGGGCAGCTGACTCAAGGGCAGAACAATCACAGCTTGGCTTTCTTTCCTTAGTGCTGTGATTGAGACTGATGACGGTGAGCCAGAGACGCCCACGACCTGGATGCCAGCATTTGATCGTGCATCCTCGGACAGCTTGGCTTCGCTGTACCCGACCAGAGCACTTCCATTGCTCGACGTGATACTGAACTCCGCAACATCCATGTCATTTCGACCCGATCGTACCGTCAACTCGATCGCCCTGGGTTGATCTAAATCGATTCGACGCGGAAGCCGCACGCTAACACTCGGTGCAGCGCCATCCTTGGGTACCCTAACGATCAGCGCATCTTTCCCTGACGCAGCAGCACCGTGTTCGTACTGGAAGATGAACCGCGCCAAACGAATCTGCGTCACATCGACCATGAAGAGACCATGTGCAGGGTGAGGACAGAAGAGCTCGACTCTGCTCGACCCTGGTGCAAGCTCGGTCTTGGAAGATGTGAACCATAGCGTCTCGCCATCACCTGTGACTAGACAGACACGTACGTCTTCGACAACTTGCACGCACGATAGCAACGATGTGACATCCACTTCGAGCAATGAACCGTCTTCCGTCTCCACCAAGCGGGCGGAAGAACGCGGCAGCGAGATGGAGAAGAGCGGGAAGCCACTGATCGGTACTTCTCTGCCTAGAGCTAAAGATGCTGACCGGAGCTGCTCGCAAAGGTACATAGGGTCGGTCCATTTGGCGGCTTCAGCCTCGACGCTTCTGCCTGAGCTGGAGTCTTGAACGCTGAGCCTGAGCGCAGCCAATGCAGCTGCTGTCCAGGCTCGATCTCGCGGTTTTTCGAGCTTTGCATGGCACTCGAGCTGCATTGCCAGTGAATGACGTTCCAGCGCGGCTGACTTGGAAGTCGAGTATGCCTCGGTGACTGCGAGCAGATTCTCATATGCGATTTGATACTTGCCGCGCAGGTAGTGAAGGGTAGCAACGATGGTTCGCACGTGGAGGGTATCGCGTGTGCGTGACGATGCCTTCCAACCTGTCAAGATACGCTCGCATAAAGCCAAATAGTGCGAATCAAAGTGCTCTCTTGACTCGATGGCCTGCTGCAGCTCAGGTCGAGAAGTGCCCCGCTTTTGATCGAGTACAAACGCTGGGCCTAGTCCAACACTCTCGGATGCGCTGTTGACAGCAGCGTCGGGCAGTGGTGGCAGATCACGCTCTACGGGTGCGATCGATACAGAATCATCCAATGCATCTTCCGACGGTGGCAACGCGAACGGCTCGCATGCAGGGAGATGACCGGCTTTGATGCCCATACGATCGAGCTGACGTCTGGCGACATCGAGCAGCTCCGACTTGTTCGAGTGGAAGGCCGGGCTGAGTTGATCGTCAGTAGAGGCGGACGACTGCCCACTGCGTTGAATGAGCCATGCCTGGCACTGTTCGACCACATCTAGTGCTGCTGAGAAGATCCAGGACTCGATCCACTGACTGCTGAGACGCCTGTTGCGGCGTAGCATCCGGCCGACAGCGCTGATGAATAGCGGTGCTTCACGCATCACAGCCGCCACTCTTCCCATCTTGCCCAACAGCGCCGACTTGCGGGCGAAGAGGTAGCATCGAAAGTCAAAGAGCGAGATTTCGCGTCGACGAATTAGATCTGCATAAGGCTTCTTTGTTACATCCAACAGCGGCAACGAATCGTCGTTAGGATCGTCTCCCCCGACGGGAGCAAACGATACGGCACCATTCTGCACGGCCTGTGCAAAGACTATTTCGAGATCTTCATACTGTCCCACGGCATCGTCTTTGAGTCCAACAGCTTCTAGAGTGCGTGCAAGCGAGTCCTTGGAGAGAAAGTAGCTGCAAAAGTCCCAGCCTTGCTGACCTCGAGTGACCCCGCAGCGAGCTATTTCGTGCTCTTGCAATTCCACTGTGGCGGCAAAGGTGGTGGAGGCCGCTTCGCGCAACTTGGTTAGCAACTCGGCCCAGATGGTGGGATCCATCGAGTGCAGACCAGCTTTCCCGAGTGGCGTAGCAGGAACAGGCGGCAGACGTGAGAGTTGCACGACATGGTCCTTCTTGGATGTGTTGAAATCAGCGCGAGCTTTTTCGAGAACGTTGCCTTTGGACTTGTTCATGAACCGACTCATGCCCGACTTGGCGTCTGCAACGGCAGCACCGGCACCAGCAAGACCAGATATGCCGGCGCCTTCTGGTGGTGTGATGAGAACAATGAGATATTCGGGCTCGGTGGGACCTGTTGGCACTGTTGCACCAGTGGGGACAGCTTTTAGGGTACTGCCTTGACTTGTGGGCGTGTTGGTACCAACATTTGTCGCTGTTGTCGCTGTTACCGGTGGCGTGTCAGAGCGTACAGGTGGGGTGCCGGAGCGAAAGGAGCCGAGTGCGAGCGAGGTCTTGGAGGACGATGCAGAGGCAGGTGTGCCTACAGAGCTTGGATGCGCTGATGGTGTCGTATGCTTGGCATGAAAGAAAGATAGGCTGCTGATCCATGATCGGATCTCATTGCGAACGGTCGTGCGGTAATGCTCGCTATCGTCGCACACAACAAGGTAGAGATGGACAAAGGGTCGGTCGAGGAGTCCTGCTGTGCCTGGTTGGTCAAAGTATCCGGGGTCGCCGCGCCAACGACGAATCTCATCGGTCAAGGGTTTCAGAGCCACATCGAGCGTCTGAATAGTCCGTATTGTGGAGCCCGGCACGACGGACGATGAGACGTATGTGGACTTGCCCTGCGAAGCAGCTCGCGCGGAAGCTGCATCAAGAGTCGATTGGCTCGGACGCCAGTGGAGGTTGCGAAGCGGTAGTTGCTCTTTTAGAAGATGTATAAAGTGCGGGGTGAGAGGAGCAGCGAGAAGAGCTTGGGACGCTGCGTATGTGACGGTGATCCTTTCCGAGGATGGAGTGGGATGATCTGTCATCTTTTTAGAGTCACCTCCAGGGACAAGGGCTGAAGCGCCTGCCAGTGTGGCGTGAATCAGGCGCTACCTCTTTTGTGGCCTCGGTGAAGTGGTATTGAGGTGTAGATGATGGCGCTTCGCAAGGAAGGCTGTCTGACACCTTCAATCACGAATCGTGAATCACGAAGGAGGACGGCCTGTGCATCACGGCACGCAAAAAAGCACAACGTGTTACATCGTTTCAGTTGTGATTGTATTATTCTTGCCGAACTCGCAACTCGCAACTCGCAACTCGCGACTCGCGACTCGCGACTCCACAGGAAATCGTGCCGAACCACGAACGTGGAACAAACCGTGAACCGTAAACCGCGAAAATCGTGAATCACGAATATGCAAGAGGCTCCACATTTCACGTTTGTGATTCGTGATTAATAATTCGAGACTCGAGATTCACGATTTCACCGATAGTCTTCGTAGACACGAGAGTCACAAGTAAGAGAAAAGGAGACTTTCACTCACGACTAAGTTAGAGGCCATCGTGCATGTCATGTCACTCGACCTGGACAGAATTTACTGGCTTCCAGCTCGCTCATGGCTCATGGCGTAATAATATTATATTCGAGATCTTTTGGGCCGCTTGATTTGTCAATAGGTTTGACCTTGCAAGATTATCATGGTCATGCCCCATAGAGTCACTGAGGCTCGACCGTAGCTGAACTTCCAGTTGCTCGTCTCCTCACCATCGTCACCATCCACTACACCGCTGCCCACGGACGGTGATTTGCTTGTTCAGCCACCTCTGCTCCTCGACGAGGTTGTTCGAGCTGCAGTGGTCGATTCATGCCTCCGCCTCCATGTCAGGTTCTCGATCCCCCACCGCTGCGAGGTCGCCAGCTTCTGGACATGCTTCGCTACGACCAGTCTCTCCCACCGCAGCAAGACAACCACTGAGCCGAAGGAAGGACTCAAGAGCATCGCGCGTATCTTTCAGTCCAGAAGACTCGTTCAACGACACAGATGGAGGCTCAGAAGTAGCCGCGCCGGCTCAGACCATTCGAGATGTATCACAAGCCTTCCGATCAGGGCGGCCAAGCTGCTACCATATGGCTGTTGTCACTCTGCTCGGAAGTCTGGCAAGCGGTATGCCCCTGGCTTCCATGTTCAAGGTGTACACATACATCATGTGTGAGCTCTACGATCCTACCATCCGCGACGAGCCCATCAGCCACAAAGGTTCTCGCCAGCTCAGCGCCATCCGTACGCTTTTCTTTCCCACCGCAGCAGCCACTGTGGCGACCACAAAACTACCTCCAGCACCCGAGCTTCCCAATCCGTCTCGCTGCTCACTACCTTGGGTGCAAAAGTCGACCTCATCTTATTCGGCTGGCATGGTCACAGTAGGCGCGCTCCTGGGGCTCATGACTCTCTCACGAGCCTCGACGCTTTCACGTCGATTTGGACGCAAACCTTTGCTGTTGATCGCACATGCTATCATCGCCCTGGCGATCCTAGTCTTTCGTTTCGCAGTAATCCTCCCACCACTCGCCGGCGCCGCCGTACTATACTGTGCTGTGGTTTTGTCGGAGGCTTCAGCAGGTGCGCCGCTCCGAATTGCCATACAGAACTATGTCGTTGATACGACATCCGAAGCTCAGCGAGCTGGTGCCCTGAGCTTCATCGAAGGGTTTGGTCAAATCGGCGCCTTTCCCTCCAGTGCATTGGGAGGTTTGCTAGCCAGCCTGACCAACGAGTTTTTTGCTCCCTTCTACGCCGACTGTGGCCTCATGGTACTCGCTGTGGCATACATTCTCCTCATTGTCCCCGAAAGCAAGCCCGGCGCGGAGCAAACATTTGTTGACCAATGGCTTCAGAACAACGAGGTCGAGTCCGCATCCTCGCAGGGCGGTGAGAATGGTAGGGGCGAGACTGAACATGGAGAGGACAGTGGAGCACGCGACGAATCGAATGTGACTTGGTCCACTGTGCATTCGGATGGCGATATGTCCAAGTTCCGCTGGCGATCGAGGCTTCGTAAGCTCAACTTTTTGCGACCACTTGCTATATTTTGGCCCCGACGAAGGCATTACTCTCATATGACCGAACAGGACGTCATCGATGCACCTGTGCAAGAGGATACAAGCACCGTTCAAGCATCTGCCCACCCTAACGGCTCTGCTGGCACCGATCAAAGTCATACAGCTCAGCTATCTACGGCAGTGCAAAGATTGCAGAGCAGGATGGATTTTCGCCTGCTCAATCTGGCTGCCGTTGTTGTGTTCGAAGAGACATATCAAGCATTCATGGTGCCGCTGCTGCTGCTCTACAACAGCGAGCGATTCGGATTTGATGTGCTGCAGAACGGATATCTGATCAGCGTCCTCCAAAGCACTCGTGCTCTCTTCCTCACCGCCATCTTTCCCCCTGGTGTCGCCCTTGCTAGGCGGTACGTTGCCAAGGTTGGACTGGCAAGACGTCGCAAGCAACTTCGCAAGCTGAAAGAAGCCGCTCGACAGCAGCGTCGAAATTTCAGAGCAACATCCCGTAATGACACCAGTCATGCTGAGCCTGTCAACGGCAACGAGCGAGCGCCCCTCGTGCATGAATCCTCGAACGTCAATTACGGCAGCGTAGCAGCAAGAGACTATGGTCATAGGGAACGTCCGAGTAGCGCTGGAGGATCCGAAATCGAGGCGCGACCAGCGAGGCGGCGGCCATCCTACAGGTCGGCAGCCTCGCTTGGCTACTCTCATCTAAAATCCAACACGCGGAGCTCTATGGCGTCAGGATTTACCATTGGCAGCAGCAACTGGGAGACGCATTCGATCTTTGCCAGCTCACCATCCGAGCTCATCAAGCGCATTCAGCGAGGCAAGCTGGACATTTCCATCATGGTAGCATCCTATGTGCTTGCGACCGCCTCGTTTCTCGTCATGGCGACCTCTGCCAAGGCGCCGACCTCTTCTTCTCATTCTACTGGTACATTGTCGCACACCGCAGTCGAGGCTGATAGGGATGGCCATGGCAGATTGTGGTGGTCGAGCCCATGGATTCCATTGGTCATCTCGGTGGTGCTGCTGCAGATCTCGTCAGGCTCCACCTCTGTGAGGACTGCTTTGGTAGTCAACGCTGTGTCCGAAGATGATCAGACCAAGGCATTGGCAGCGCATCAAATTCTTGTCACAGTGGTCGCAGCAGTGGTTCCGCTACTTACGTCTTTCGTGTTTGGCGTAGCGCTCGAGAGGGGCCATCCCGAGTTGGTGTGGTTGTTTAAAGCGTTGTTCGCTGCACTTGCGGCCATTGGCGCTCTCGGGCTATTCTGGAGCCATCGTGGCTCTTACGAGAAGGCGCACGATGACGAGGATGACAAAGATGGAGACACGGATGACGTCGACGATGACGACCAAAGCGACGAGGACGAAGGACAGCCGCAAGGAGAGAGAGGGAACTTTACCTGAAATAAATCAGCCCCCAAATCATACATTCACGATTGGAACCAAACGGGCGTAGACACAATCGTGGATTGTGTGATTGCTACGTGGCATACACGTTTAGGCGACGTGATGAGGTTGGTCTGGGTGTCTGTATTTGCGGTCTGGCTGCCGAGGAGGTCGCTGCTGGAACCGTGGCAAACCACACACTGTTACACTGACCAAAGTAACATGGGAATTAAAGAGCTACCAGCGTCCCGTTTCTCAAGCGCGGAACATCGGACTCGGAAGACTCGCGCCTGTTGACAATTGACAAATGAGCCGGCGGGGCTCGTTAACACAAAGATACCTTACTGTGCGAGCATAAGCAGCTTTTATACAGGGCAGGATGGCTAGCATGCGAGGTAGATCTACTCGTTCGTGCTTTCGCCGGTGAGAGCAACAGAGATTGCCGAAAAGGATCGTAACATGTACTGTAAGAGGGCAGACAGTAACTGTACTGCATTCACGATTCACGATTGTCAAATACTTCAACCGTAACGAAGGATCTGCTGGTCATCGGAAGAGGTCGGCGAGAAGAATCACGAATTCAAATGGCCTCGCTCCCGGTTTCGGAAATGTAACTTACGACTTTGCATTTAGAAGCTTTGAATTCAAAATCGAAGAACTTGGTCGTGAGTTTTATTATAAATTTCTGCCTCATACACGATTCACGATTATCGTGATTGGTGTTGCTTCTAGTTTACCGGCAACCAAATTTGTCCTTCCGCGTGAGAAGATCGGCGGTCTGCCGTTCAACATGACAAGATCCAGCACGAATAAAGTCTTTGCGCTGCCGGACCGCACAGCCGACTACGCCATCCACGATCAACCTGGTTTGCGGCAGTGACCAGCTGACTCTCTGACCTTGCTCGCAAAAGAGAGTTGCCTAGCGCTTGGCTGCATCTGATCGTTGTGTTTGTGAATTCTTTTGAAACCAAGAAAAGTGTAATTGTGAATCATGAATGGTGCGATACTCACGACTAGGAGATTCACGAATGGATCGGCGTCGTTAACTTAGTGCGTGTGTCTCATTTAAATACCTTGTTCGCTTTCAGCTTCTTGTCAGAATCAAGAAATTCAAGACGAGGACACAAAGCACACACGATACGTGATACGTCCGTCGTGTGTGTTACAAGCTGAAAATTTGGCCGTGTAGATTGAGTCATAACCCGAACCCCTCACGCATGACCCTGTCTGCCCCCCACGCTACTTGCTCCCGCACTCACGACTCTTGTCTGCCGCTTGGCGTGCGATTCGTGATTCACGCTAGCGCATCGTCGCTGTTTCTCGATCTCGCTTCCTCTTGGTTCGCGTCCAGATCTTCCTGCAATTCCACACCATACCTGTTCGACTTGGCCATTTTTCTCCTCGCATCCGGCATCGTTTCCTCTATCCGTTCCGACCCTCTCACACATCCTTTCACCACTCATTC
Organism: Mycosarcoma maydis; assembly: GCF_000328475.2. Lineage (NCBI taxonomy): Eukaryota > Fungi > Basidiomycota > Ustilaginomycetes > Ustilaginales > Mycosarcoma > Mycosarcoma maydis. The sequence continues at coordinate 137,424 of NC_026497.1, forward strand.
TATCCTGTCTCTGCTACTGCTAGACTGGTTCAAGCCCCTGTCTCTTCTCTACACATCGCGAATCCCGTCAAGAAAACTCCACGGCATTGAGTCCAAATAGCGGTCGTTTGACATCTCCAAGGCCCTCGTGATCGGACGACGAGTTGGTAGAAAACCTTCTGACTCGGCCACAGACGCAACAGAGGACGCTTCAATCGTTGCACATAGCCCCTGAAACGTTGACCAGCAGCCACAGTCGTGCTACGGGCTACTAGCAAGATCAGATTACAAACTCAGGCAAGTCTTTGTAGCCAATTTGACACGCATACACCGTTCAAGTCCACCATGTCACATTTCGTCGCTTCCACATTCTGGCCCAGGCCAATCCACTGCGAGTCGGCACCGCCATCAGAGCAGAAGAGCAAACCGATCCCAGCAAATGCACAACCCGTGAATGGCCATGGCAATGGGCAATACGGCGTCTACTGGATCCCCCACTTGCCTGGGGAGGGACGATTTGTCGTCAATGCAAAACTCTACTCGCGTCAAGATGCCGATCCAACGTTCCAGGAGCACATGGAAAAGTTCCGTCAAGAGGTGGCTGCCTCTTCGCCTGGTATGCTCTCGTACAAGACGTCGGTGGTGCGCGGTGCAACGGACAAGGAGAACCTCATCTGCCACGATCTCATGATCTCAGACGACTTGGAACCGCATCCCGTACCCAAGGATAAGGAGCAGAAAGAAGAGCTAGCAGCAGCACGGCTCAAAGAAATCCAGGATGAAAAGAAGCAGAAGCCTGTCAAAAGTGCTTTGGCCGAGATTGGCAAGTCGGCCTACAGTTTTGGTCTTGGTGGTATTGCAGGTTCTACCGGTGCTACGCTTGTCTATCCCATCGATCTGGTCAAGACGCGTATGCAAAATCAGCGATCTTCTGTGGTCGGTGAACCGCTCATGTACAAGAACTCGATAGACTGCGTCAAGAAGGTATTCCGCAACGAAGGCCTGCGTGGCTTCTACTCTGGTCTTGGTCCTCAGCTGCTCGGTGTAGCTCCAGAAAAGGCTATCAAGCTGACTGTCAACGATCTGGTGCGAGGCCACGCAAAAGATCCCATCACAGGTGCCATTACGCTGCCATGGGAGCTATTTGCCGGTGGTGCTGCCGGTGGTTGCCAGGTCGTGTTCACCAACCCGCTCGAGATTGTCAAGATTCGTCTGCAAGTGGCCGGTGAGATCGCCAAGGCCGAAGGCGGTGATCGTGTTGCTCGAGGTGCCGTGCACATTGTGCGACAGCTGGGTCTGGTCGGCCTGTACAAGGGAGCAACAGCATGTCTGTTGCGAGACATCCCTTTCTCGGCCATCTACTTCCCTGCTTACGCCCACTTGAAGAAGGATACCTTCCACGAGGGTAAGGACGGCAAGAAGCTCGGATTCGGTGAGATGCTTGCATCTGCAGCCATCGCTGGCATGCCCGCGGCTTTCCTCACGACGCCAGCGGATGTGATCAAGACGCGTCTGCAAGTCGAGGCGAGAAAAGGCCAGGCGACGTACAAGGGTATCGTCGACTGCGCTACAAAGATCATGGCTGAAGAGGGTCCCAAGGCCTTCTTCAAAGGCTCGTTGGCACGTGTGCTGCGATCCTCGCCTCAATTCGGTGCGACGCTGGTGGCTTACGAATACCTGCAAAAATTCCTGCCGTATCCATTCGAGGAACAGCAAGTGGCCGACATTCTGCGTGATGGTGTTCCAGGCGAAGATCCTTCACGTACTCACGCTAGACGAGCCCTCCAACTGCTCCTCGAGATGCATGAAGACTTTGGCCGTCCTCCTTCTACCATCGCCACGGCCGCTAGTGCCAAATAAGTTAACGTCAGCATAGATTGCCGACTCAATGCTCTCTACACTGCACCCACTTTTACACTACAGTACCATTACACTACTTTGCTGTCCTCGACCGAGACCGCACACAATCAAAGCATCGCTTCAAGTTTGCGATGCTGGGCTGCTTGTTTCGATTTGAGCGGTGCCTTTTTTCGGATGAAACGTGAGGATGAGTTCAGTCGTTTTGACGACCAAGTTGACTAGCCCTGTAGTGATCACATGCTCGCTACCTTGTCTGATTTTAGGCAATTAGTAGTTGAAACGGGGCAGAAGTCATGAGTAACGAGTGAAGCACGAATAGAAACACCGGATCCAAAACAATCACGAATCGTGAATCACAATATTGTGAATGGTGCGACGTTGCGAGGCTGAGAAATCCGTGATTCCTCGATTCGTGATTGATTTCCTTGGAATCAGAGCGAAACTCGCTCTGGCTGACTCACGACTGACAAAGCGAGTGCTCGCAGTTGGACCCTGTCGAGCTGCTTATTTGGCCGTGTGCTCTTCATGTCAGTCTTGGACTCGGGACGCAACGACCGTGTGTTTCCAAAGTGAATCCGTGCCGTAACTTTGAACGGCAAGATAAGCATCGGACCCTTTCCGATCATAACATCATCCACATCGGTACTGCCGAACGAAGCTCTTAAAGGTCTCGGCTCTTGCTCTTGCTCCTCGCTGCGCCAAACTTTCTGACACCCTTTTCATCATCACAGTGGCTATCGGAGGTGCCTTTATCCCGATTCATACGTATTGGTCGCCTTTCGATCGCGCTGCTCCTCAACTCACTCGGCTTTTAACAACTCACCAGACGTCCAATACCTAGGTATTCAATACCTGAATCAGCAATAGGGCGTAAGCGTCAGCGGCAAAAGAGCTGAACTACTTGTCCGACTTCATCAGCAACAGGGCTACCTTGGGACACTACGACACCGACATGTTCACATGACAACCCGATCGTTTCTATCGACGCGCAGGCACGCTCTTCGACCATGTCGCATGACGGCGCCATGTTTAGCCAACACTCCGTGCTGAGCCCGCCGCTTTTGGCTGCGATCGATAGTCAGCACACATTCGGCTCTTATGATGCCACAGGAACATCAAACCTGCCTCAACGAGCTAGCGTCGACGCCTCCTCTACCTCACCCGATGATTTCACAACAAGCTCTCATCCACGAGGCACAAGATTACGAGCGTCCTCAGCAACGTCGTTCCCAAACTCGGCATCGTCCAGCTCCAGCGCCACATCCAACTCTGTGAATCAGAATGGACACGTAAACAGCAACAAGAAATCGCGCCGGTCACAACAGAGTCACTCGGCACACAGTCGTAGTGGCAGTAGGCCTGGTCCATTACCGATATCAGGCCGTGTTCCCACCACACACGTTTGCTCATCTTCTTCTGCACCATACGACCAAAGAACCCTCACCAGCAGCCTCCGAAATCGATCTACGCCACATCTTGATGGCCTGCAGAATGGCACTGCGCGCCAAGAGCATAGTCGCGCGTCTGGAGCAGTATCAGCTATGACAGCTCCTTCGTCTCCCCTCGCATCTGCCTCTGCCTCTTTGGCGTTGGCCATGTCGCCGATCGCACAAGCATCAGCCATGTGGGACCATCTCATGCCTACAGATTGGACTCTCGACAGCTCTGCACCTGCATCACCACACTCCAGTCTTTCGCGCATTCCTTCCGATTACTTTGACCCAGCGATTTTGGCTCAACTGCGATCCCAAAGCGGAAGCTCCCACCCCGAGCTGCGCTCGAGCGACCGTCGACCTGATCCTTCTCCCCCCGTCGACATGGTCTTTGATCGTCTTTCGCCTCATCAGTCACATGCAAATCGCTCGGCGAGTCAATCCGAATGGGCCCAACGTGCGGCCCAGATACAGCAGACGGCCCATTTGCTCGGACTTCATCGCCTCTTTGCGAGTCGAAGCACGCCTCACCTGCCTGACCTCGATTCATCGTACATCGGCCACGAGTTTGAATCACCTCCACCGTATGCACCGCGCGCATCAGTGCATGAGACCGAACTCGAGAGGGCCGCCGCTGTCGATACAAGCACTCCTGGGCATCGCGCGGATGGGATGGACCTTTCTTCTAACGCTTCATCTTCATCGACGTTACATGGCACCAGTGACCCGCCATTACCACCGCCTATATCTATTCCACTGAATGCTGTTGGACAGTGCATATCGAATCCGCCCTCTGCTTCAGCCCTCACGCGACCTGCGCTCCGAGCTCGATCGTCGTCGCGCGGCAGCCGTAGTGGACCCCCGTCGCCTTCGGCCTCTTTCTACGGTCGTCGTGGTCTGACAAGTCTTTCACCGTTCCCAGCAGGACTCGAGATGACGCCAAGCATCGCGCCCGTCTCGTCGTTTTCTTCGACGCCTGCAAGTCCTCGCTTTGCCCCGGACAGCGATGGAGATGAAGAGCTCAACTCGATGTTGTCCTTCTCATCCACCAGATCCAAGCAGAGGCGAGACGATCGACGACAGACCATAGCTTCGATCGATAACTTCTCTCGCGCTGATGCATTGCCAGGTGTCTTGTCATCATCTCTTCCAGGATCGTCAGCCCAAGCTCAAACTGCATCATCGAGAAGACGGCGATCCGGATCTGCAGGCAGTGCACGACATCTCTTCCGGCCTCGCACGCCAATCAACCCTTCGGTCGTAAGGCCTTCTACTGACCAACAGCTTCCGCAAGCGGCCGACGAAGGCTCTCGTATGGTTTCGGAGTATGTCAATGTATCGTCGAGACGCTTGGCAGTCGCGTCAAACTCGGATGTAGCGCGCGCGACGGCAGGCCCTGGGAGTTTCTCCGAGCATTGCTCGATTCACTACGATCAAAATGACAATGTCCATGCCGACATCGGCAGCCTGCCGGGCCGACCAACTTCTGACGACAACCGAGTTGAAGGTCCACCATCACTGGCTGCTACCGCCGACCACTTGGAAAGCAACAATTTCGCTACCACTGCCAATCCCCCTGCAATACAAGCTGCGAAAGGCAATTTCGAGACAAAATCTGGCGCAACTGCAGCAGAGGAAGATGAAGAAAGCTTCCCGCTGGTGCTCAAGCTCCTCTTGCATTCATTGCGCCTGCTCGCGGCTGTACCGGGCTGTATCGGCACTTTCTGGCTGTCACGCAATGCTTGGATTTTGGCGACGAGACACGGGCATTTGCTCAGTCCTGGTCACATGATCACCACAGTCGACGGCACGAGTCACTTTTGGAATGCCAACCAATCCGAGTCGCAGCGATGGCTTCAAGAAGCACACCGGTTAGGCCGCCGACAAGCAGGATCGCTCGACTTTGCTGTTGCATGCTTGTGGAGCATGAGCACTGCCTACCACGCGCTGTCCTTCACCACGCTGCTTTTGCGTCGTTGGCTGCTGTACTACTCGATTTTGCCGTCGCTGATCCGTCTGCTAGCGTTGCAGGCGATCTGCTGGCCGCTGGTGCGGGTTACGGTGCACGTCTTTGGAGCAGATCAGCCGTTGGGCGCATGGGTAGTTATCGGCACCACCACCGCGCTGAGTGATCTAGTCTCACGTTGGGTCACGAGCAATATCGCCGATGCTCCGCTCGACGACGAGTTGGATGAAGAGGAGGAGCAAGAGGAGGCAGACAATGTGCTCGGATACTTGTCTGATAGCCGCTATGTCCAGAGTCCGCCGAGAAGGAATGCATCTGAGCGGATGTTGTATACGGACCAATATGCGCGGTCAGCAGCGGGTCAGTCGCTTGTGGGCGACTCGGATTGGGATGCACGGTCGGGTGATGAAAGCGATGTAGTTGCAGCAAGTTTCTTGGCCTCGGAGCGGGAACGACAGAGGAGGCAGCGCCGAGGAGGTCAAGGCACCAGGTTTTGGCGTGCGGTGATTGGTGGGCCTTCGTTTGCTGTTGCTTCGCGCCGAAGTAAGAAGAACAACAGAGCGGGTGCAGGAGGAGCCGGAGGCGGTCGATCGGGGTTGTCGGGCGCAGGCACTGAGACTGAGATGGAGGGAGAGTCGGATTGGCCCGGCTATACGACGGATGGTACGGTGCTAGGCGGAAGCGGCACACCCGCGTCAAGCTCGGCAGGCGGTTGGTGTCAGCAAGGTCTGCGGCGAAGACTTGGGGCCAACACGTCGCCAACCACACGTGCAGGCACATCGCAGCGATTTATAGATCGTGCGGCTGCCGACAGAGGAATGTTTGTACGTCGAGCAGTGCTGCCGCCGTTCCCATTCCAGGCGTCGATGTACAGACATGGCCATACACGGTTTGTCTACCGGGACGGCGCTTGGACGAGAGAACGGACAAGCAGCGTGCGCAACTTCCACTGGGAAGTAGCCGTACGCAGAAACGTCGTGCCGATCCTTGTACTCTCGTATCTCAGCATGTGGATCTTGATCTTTGATGCAATGCGCCTGGGAGGTGGACGAGGTTTGTAGAGCGTGTCGATAGCCACACTCGATCGCATGGTCAAGTCGGACAGGAATCAGCTCGGGCTCATACACGTCAAATATACGCACGCATGAATCAACGAGATGCTTGGTTTCCTAGATACACGCTACTAGCGGTGATGGTCATCAAGACCTCTCTCAGACGTATTTCTGTTCTCGAGCAACGAGCAACATAGCCACAAGCGAGTATCACAAGGTTCCGGCGTTCAAAAACTCGAGTAGACTGAGGATCAGGCACCGAGGTTTCTGAGTCCACTTTGAGCGCCCCTGCATAAACACGGGTTTGTTTCTTGTTTATTTCAACCTCACAGATGTACTCATTCTAGTCGCCATGCATCGTGCATCTTCTGATGCTTTGGCTGACGATGCTCAAGTATAGTATTTGATTGCACAGGTAATTTGGCACACAAAAGACTTGATCATTCCAGTTGAGACGGAAGCAAAGGAGACAAAGAGGGCAGTCTGCCGAGTTCTTGGTACCTGATCGACGTCTGGTCTGCTCTGATGCAGCGATTCGACAATCTCGTGCACCTCGTCTTCCGGAAATGACGGTGTCAATAGCTCCCAAAGAGCTGCGTCACCGTCATATCTTCTTGCACATGTATGACGATGATGCATGCTTGAATCATTTCAGCAGCCGTGATTTGATCGTCCACACGGTAGATCTTGCCTCGATAGCGCGCGAGACACGTGAATCGGTTCTTGAGGTGTGCAAGGGCATGTTCAACACGTACTCGAACATGTGAAAGATGGTGGTCGAAGTGCTTGCGATCTCTACTCTTCTCTGCCCGGAAGAGTGAAAGTCGAGTGTCCGTGACCGGCGTCAACGCAGATGAGCTCGGCTTCGTCAAGATAGAGTCGGGGCTTCTTGCGCATGTTGCTAGCCGAAGTCTATACTTTTGAGTCCTGCACGCTGCCTGGTTGTCCCGACGACCGACTCAACGATGCGCAGCGAGTGTGGAAAAATCACAAGGGCTACGTTGATGCTGTAGTTCGCTTTTCGCTTCGGAGTTGCGATGCGCCTGGGACAACAGCCGTGGTGCAACAGCAAGCTTGACGTGAGTACCGTCAACAAGTAGCCAGCGCCTGCCGCATTCGGGGTCCCCAGTTCTCTGCCAACCCAAGCGGCTGCTGCGTTCCTTTCGCCCTTACTTGCAAACTTCATGACCTCACGGTTCAATTCCAGCAGTCCAGCGACCGTCTTCTGGGTCCATCGAATGAGGCTCCCAACACTGCGCTGCGTTTCCTGATCGTGCAAGCCTACAGAACGCAGCAGCCGCAATCTCCCTAACCTCGTCGGTCGAAAGAACTCGTTTATCGAAAGCTTCTGTTTGCCGAAGCCTGAGAGTGAGATCGTGGAACGCGTCTGGTTGTTGAAAAGAATTGAGACCAGGCGCACAGTGTTTTCGGTCGACCAGATGAAGTTCTTTTTGGCGCTGGCAGATACGGAGTTGGTGTTTGTTGGTTGAGAACAGCGAGTCGAAGGAGTACTGGTCGAAGGTGAATTCTGACAAGATTTGGGCGGCTGCGGAGACAGAGCGGACCTTTGAAACTATGCTGTTGGCTGCATGTGTGCGGCTTGCAACGATTGTGAGGGCTGTGGGGAAGGCAAGAGCTGGGTCGAATAGCGCCAAGATGGCTGGTTTGGCGGCAACGGATCCAGCTGCGACATTGGATCTGTCTGCGATTGCTGAAAGCCAGCAACACCGTTGTCGAGAGGAGTCAGGTTGCTGGATGGCTGAGTATTGCTTGCCGGCGCATTGCTGAGTGCTTCGTTGTCGAGACCACCTAAGCCCATGGCTATTGCAGAAATGGGCCGGTGAGACCTGCGTAGCTGACCGGAACGGCGGTGGTTGCTTGATGACGAAGAAAGTTAAGATTCAAAGCGTCCGATGAAGGAAGGAGGATGTCGGATCTAAAGACGGTTGCAAGGTGTTTAGGAAGCGCAAATCGAGGGATCGTGCGCACAAAGGGTTCATCTATTATTCGTGATTGAGCGGCATCAGACAACTGGCTAACCTGACCAACAACAAACCCGAGTTTCTAAATAACTTACCAGAAACTTGTGATACCCCCTGATAAACGTGAATATGATTCGTGATTGACATGTGAGGTTCGTGTTCCACCGCGATTCATCGTGTAGTTAACACGAGTTCGCAATTTTAGATTTCATTTGATTTCTTCCTTTCCTGGCGCACAGGCCTCCACATTTTGTTTGTTTTTTTATTTTTCGAAGTGACGAGCGTTTTGTGTCGCGTGCTAAGGTTGCTGAGTGAGAGTCGTGAGTTGGGCATTCACGATTACGCTCACTCACGACTCGATGTTGGCAAACGACGACGACTCAGGCTTGTGAACGGCGGGCAGCAACTGACGTTGCGACTTTTGATCGCGAGAGCCAGGTGTTACTATGCTCCGCTCCTCTCGCGCGGTCGACTTTTCTGTACCATCTCTATCACGCTGCATCTGACTTACCGTTGACTTGACCTGAACGCGATCGATTGGCGCAGCTACTCGTTCAAGATGTCAACATCCGCAGCTCCAGGTAAGCTAGCCACGACTTTGGGCGCGAACGTGTCGTCACTTGCGTCGAAAGTGCGCTCCACCAGCTCGACGCAGCAATCACTCATGCAGTCGGTCAAGCGAATCATACCACCACTTTCGAGCGCTAAGCACAAAGGACAGGCTGGACGGATTGGTATCGTGGGGGGCTCGCGCGACTACACTGGAGCGCCGTTCTTTGCATCCATGTCATCCATGCGTTTCGGATGCGACATGTCGTACACCATCTGCACACCTGAAGCAGGCAACGTCATCAAGACATACTCTCCGGACCTCATTGTCAACCGCCTACTGGATGCTTCCGTAGAGTGGTCCCAAGTGGAAAGGTCGGTGGATGAACTTTTTGCACGCTTCCATGCAGTCGTTATCGGACCCGGTCTAGGTCGAGACGAGTTTATGCAAAAGTGTGCAAAGCTGTGTATCGGTTTGGCAAGGAAGCACGACATGTACCTTGTCGTTGACGCAGATGGACTGTGGCTACTGCAAAACGAACCGGATCTTATCAAGGGATATAAAAAAGCGATTCTCACACCCAACGTGGCCGAATTTGGCCGATTGTGCGATACGCTCGGAATTGATTGCAAGCAAGAACCGGACTCGGCAGCCAAGAAGCTAGCGCAGGCACTCGAAGGACCAACGGTGCTGGAAAAGGGCCCAGTGGACCGTATCACCAACGGCAAAGAGGTGCTGTACGTCGATTTGCAAGGTGGACTCAAGCGGTGCGGTGGTCAAGGAGATGTTTTGGCCGGTTGTCTCGGAACTTTGGCTGGATGGGCAAAGATTTATCAGGACGAGAATCCAACTCTTCCTGCTAGGTCTACTACGACCGACGGTGATCTGATCGCAGAAGATCGACTGCTGTTGCTGGCAGGATATGCGGCAAGTGTGACAGCGAGGACATGTAGCAGACTGGCGTTTGCAAAGTCCAAGAGGGCAATGCTGGCGGATGATCTGCTGCCTGAAGTAGGGCGCGCATATGAGGAGCTGTGGGGAGATGTACAGGCTTTGCTTTGAGATGCCCGCTTGACGGCGGTCAGCAATTCAAGCTACATGATTGCATCGCACTGCATCGTCGTTCACGGTTCACGTTGACGGTTGAGTGATAACGTCTGTCAGAGCCCTTTGTGTTCCACGCTTGATGCAAGTTTTTCGCCGACCACGAACGGGCAAGTCGATCGAGAATGGACGAGACGCTGCAACTAGTGCAAAGTCTTACCACGAGCTTAGACGGGGAAATGGTTCATTCAGTGCCACCGTCTTGGGCCAACTGACGCGGTGACTTGCACGGTGGGATGAGGAGGGCAACACTCGTAACTCGTGACTGCTCGCAGCCCAAGATGTGAGTGCCAATCGTGAATCGTGAATCATGAATTGACAGAGACTCACGAATCACGAATGAAGCACAAAGTTAACATGGAAGAACGTCCAGGGCTGCTTGATTCACGATTCACGATTCACGATTTGTGCAAAATTCGTGATGATTCTCTCTGCTCTCTAATCGCGAATCTAATCATCTTTCCGAGATTCTGCCGTGTACGGTCCGAAGTGTTCCTGAATCACCAACCACGAATCGTGAATCACGAATGGCGGGCCGAGCTAGCACAGTAAGCGAAGCGACCCCGCCTTTTGTTTGATTGTTTGATTCGTGATTTGTGCCCTGTTACTCCAATCAAGTTGATCCTGTGAATTGATAAGCCCAAAATTTCCAATTTGGACGTGGAAATTAGATGTAATTCTTTCCGTCGTGAAGGTCATTTGCGCTGTTCTGACCGACACCGCGATAGCCGTCTCGGCAGGCGCTACTGCTCAAGTGCCCTGGATGAAATACTGACAGACTCACGACTCACGACTGTGACTCTCTCGTCTCTCGTCTCTAGTCACAGGCTCGCACGTCGCACGTCGGATGAGCCGTCGCCGATGACATTCGTGATTTGTTGTTGCGCTTCATCACCTATTGGCAGGCCAATTCAAGTCCATCTTGACAATTACTTTGAACTGTACCTTCTCTGCCTCAGCCGCTCCCCAGCCGCTTCAGGCCCATGCTAAACCCGACGTCGAGCGGCGCACCACGTAATCACGAATCACTACCAACGCGTGAGAAGGTAGAGCTCACATCGTCAACCCATCCCAATCCTAACAGCCGCGATTAGCCATTCCAAAGTTCCTCCATTCCGACTCGGCTTCTGGTAAGCTGCTCAGTCATTCCGTTCACACAACGACAACGACGACGACAACAACAACAACAACAACAACAACAACAACAACAACAACAACAACAACAACAACAACAACAACAACAACAACATCATCATCATCATCATCATCATCATCATCATCATCATCATCATCATCAGCAGCAGCTTCACCGGTCTCAATATGCTTCCATAGAACGCTTATCGAATCAATTCAGATCCTGCTTTGGCAGCATCCTCTCTGTCTGCCTCTGTTCGGCTCATGTCTGCATTCTATGCTATCGTCTCACGTCCGAGCTGTATCAAACCTGTCGCTACATAAGGCTGCTCGACTCTGACGCCGACACAGATGGCAGCCATGGAGGTCGACGCCAAACCCATCACAAAGAGGATCTCTTACGTCCTGCCGCCTTGCCGCTTCCCTCCGACCACATTCGGTCTGCCACCGCTGGGTGCCGATCGCCGCTTCACTACAGGTCCTCTCCTCATCCCGCCTAAAACGCATCGCTCTTACACTGACAGCCATGCTCCATCCTCGTCCTTCTCGGCCGCTTCCACATCGGATAGGTCGAACCTGTTGAATCCTACACTCGCTTCCCATCCCCAGCACTCACTTGCCGTCTCTTCTCTCGCTATAGACACCACCACCTGTATAGCAAGCTCAGCTAGCCCTCAGGAAGACGATCTTGACGACGCCGCCGAGTCTCGTCGTTCGATCGAACATGGTCGTGACGCCATTCCTCAGGGCATCCTTTACACTGGTGGCCGCGATGGCCTCGTCGGTGCATGGGAGCTGGGCCTGCCTATGCGTAAGAAAAATGTACTCTCCCTCGATAATCATGCTGGCACATCTTCCTCATCCAACCTCCACCACCACAGCGAATCGATCAGTCTGCTCGCAGATACCTCTGCGCTGCCCGCTGGTGCTGACATCGACCTACTCGCATACTGGCAAGCCGATCCATTACGTGCGCATCGCGCCAAACCAACACGCTTCCGTCAATGCGTTCAGTCTCACACCGACTGGATCAACGACATTCTTCTCTGCAACCGCAATCAGACGCTCATCTCGGCTTCCTCCGATCGTACTGTCAAGGTCTGGAATCCGCACGATCCGCAGCACAGCCTCAGTCCCCACGTGCTGGGCACTCACAAGGACTACGTCAAGGCACTCGCTCATGCTTCCGAATCCGGCTATGTCGCCAGTGGTGGCTTTGACAAGTGCATCAAACTCTGGGACATACGCGAAGCTAGAGCAGCTCCCATGCTTGAACTCGATGACAGGGCCGTAAAGTCATCCATCTATGCGCTTAGCGTCAACCCTAGCGGCTCGGTCATCGCCGCCGGCTCGCCAGAGCAACATGTCAAGGTCTGGGATCCACGCAGCGGCAAAAAATGTGCCGAGCTCGTTGGCCACACTGACAACGTTCGCGCCGTTCTCGTCAGCGAAGATGGGCGCTACCTCTTGTCCGGTTCGGCCGACTCCACGGTCCGTCTCTGGTCACTGGCAGAACAGCGGTGTTTACACACCTTCACCCATCACGACGATTCGGTCTGGTCGCTCTTCTCCGATCATCCTACCCTCGACGTCTTCTACTCGGGGGATCGTCAGGGCTACGTGTGCAAGGTCGACTGGGAGCGCTGCGCCGAAGTTTCCGAGGGCGAGTGTGTCGTGCTCTGTCAGGAACGAGATGCCGCCTCGGACGATCAAGGTGGCGACCAAACCGATGACGTTCCGCACCATCTTCCCGACTCGCACAGACGCGACGCCAAGTCTGGCATTCAAAAGATCGTAGCACTCGATGACACCTACTTTTGGACGGCCACAGGTCAGACCAGCGTCCATCGTTGGAGAGACGTGCCCCGTCGCTCAGAGAGAGAAGCCATCTATCCGATTGCTGGTGCACGCTCGCGATCGCGCGAGCTCTCCCACCGCGCCTCGTTTGGAAGCCACAGCCTGCATCGACATAGCATGGACACCAGTCGTTCGCCCGAGTTGGCCCATCTCCTGCAATCGCCCTCTGTCACCTTTGCTGAGCCATCAGCGGAACTGCTCCGTCGCGATTTGTCTGTACATGATGCTGGCAATAGTGCTGCTGCGTCATCTCCCTCCGCCGCCGCCGCTCTCTCGGCTCTTCAGAACGGTCTCGACCTTCCCCCAACCAACGTTCCTCTTGCAGCTACGCTTCATGGCATTCCGTTCGATAGCCTGGTCAGTCTGGCTCCAGTCAGCGATCCCTATGGCGACAAGATCGGGCTGGGAAGTGTCAGCGTTCGAGATCCACGCGGCCATGCCGACGAGTCCATGTTCAGCACAGCTCCGCTTCGTTCCATTGCCAGTCGTATCTCAATGGACCAAAGCAGCGTCCTGAACCATACCACAGCTACTCGCTCGCCTGTCGTGTCGCCCATCAATATGCATCTGGCCCACGTTCACGCGATGGATACACCTCAACGTCCGGCCAGTACACGCTCTGCCAGCCTCCGATTTGCGCCCACAGATGAGATGTACGAGCCTGACGGTCTTGGTAGCTCATGGGAAAGCGGCTTGGATCCCGATGCGTCGATCCCCGTGAAGCAGCTGGCAGAGATGCGTCTAAACGGCAGGCGCCAGAGCGGCGCAGACGTGACCGTCAGTGAAGATGCTCATGACGAGGATCACAGTGCATACCAAGCTCGAATCGCATTCGAGGACCGTGAGCTGGCACAGGAAGCAACGCCGTTGCGTCAAAAGCCCGACGCAGTGATTTTGGGCTCGCACGGTCTGGTCCGCTCGTCGATGCTCAACGATCGCCGTCATGTGATCACCATCGACAGTACAGGCTCGGTCATGCTTTGGGACATTGTCAAGGGCGTTTGCATCGGCGACTTTGATCGTGAAGAGGTGGAAAAAGCTGCGCTCGAGTCCAATCTCATCCCCTACACTTTCATGCGCAAATGGCGCCCCGAGCAGACGCCAGGTGACACACTCGAGGTGGTCAAGGAGCGCATCGAGGGACAGGGCGTCACGCCGCTCTGGTGCTCTGCAGAAACCAGGAGCGGCGCTCTCACCGTCCACATCGAGGAAGCGCGCTGCTTTGAGGCTGAGTTCTACATTGACGAATTTGTCGATTGCCTCGACACTGCCAACTTCAAAGAGGACCAGCGTGGCCAGGTCGCTCGCTGGCTGCTCCGAACTCTCTTTGCTGGCTTTGTGGATGCAGAGTGCGAGCTGCGTCCTGCCACAGTAGACCAGGCGGGTACTACTCGCCCGCCAGAAACGCCAGCGTGGGACAGGATCGTGCGTGCGCAGAGGAACAGGTCGTTCATACCTGGCATGACGATGGGTCTGGCCACTCCAGCAAAGACGCCAGCACTGACCTCGTCCGCTTCTAATCCGCTCTACCTGGGGTCAGCTCAGAAGGGCGCGGCTGGCGACAGCGGCGACCGCACAGCTCTACCGACTTCGACTACATTGGCGGGCGATTCGGGTCAATCTGCTAGCGACTACTTTTCGGCAAAGGGATCAACCGCTGCTCAGGGTGCAAGCAAAGTGCCTCAACCACCCGGAGCAAGGGTGCGAGAAGGCTCTTCGGTCGACGAGATCAATGGCAGTGTCGTGACCCCAGGTGTGGGCACGGCCAACGGCAATGGAGGTGGAAGCGGATTTATGAACAAATTCCGCTTTGGCAAGAACAAGACAGACAAAGCGGATGCACAGGCAGACGCACTCGACGAGGCTGCCAAGAAAACTCGCGATGCATCCGCCGCTGCGGGATCTGCTGACGGCAATGATGGTCCACGCAAGGCTTTAACGCAAAGCCAGATGCTGAAAGAGCTGTTTGACAAGCCACTTGCGCCCGCTTCATTGAAGGAGATGCCGAGGCTGCCACTGCCTCAGGACACTGCTGTGATCATTTCCGAATCATCGGCCGATGCAGGCTCTTGGGAAGTCGTCTACCGTGGTCTGGTCAGCTGTACAGGCGACGACACCGAGGTGCTCGAGCAGGCGGCGCCCATGTGGCTGCTCGACTATCTGCTCCACAACCACGTCAATGCGCGAGACCCGGTAAAACTCAGCTTCACTCTCTCCCCCTGGAGGCCTGCTGATGTGCACTCGGATGGATTCGGAGGTTACGATCTGAGCACAGTCCAGCCTATGCCCGAGCTACCGACGGGCAACGCAAGGTTGACAGCGACGCGATGCTTGCGCATCCGAAAAGCATGCTACTATGTCGTAGAGAAGCTCGAGCTTTCCGCGCCGCGTTCGAGGACAGCAAGCATCAATGCTAGCCGACGTTCGTCGGTCGATGCCAGCGCAGCTGGCACCAAACGTACACCAGGCTCAGCTTTGCCAGGTTCTGTTGCACCAGCACAGCACACCTCAGCGGGTATCGCGGCAGCTTTGAGCATGACCAGAGCCGACGTACCACCAACTTGGCAACACGCGCAGAATGCAGACGGCCAAGCAATGGTGGAGCCGATGCTTGATGCGCATGAGATGATTGAGATCTTGTGCAATGACGTGGTCTTGCCTGTAGAGGTGACACTTGCACAGTGCCAGCGCTTCTATTGGAGGTCAGGCGGTGACATTCGGCTCGAATACCGGATCAAGAACGTGGCCTGATTCACGATTCACGATTGTCGTCATATACTTGCGCCCGATCAGATCAACATGCTTGGATATTATCATTTCAGTAGTGTGTAGAATACGACCTTGTGCTTGGAAGAGGTTCGGAGATGTCGAGGCAGCGGGGCGTGTGCAGGATCGCTTGCGACGAAAGACAGGCTGGTGCGCACACCATGTGAACGAGACAAACGTGAAAGGTTGGTTGTGGCAGGGTGATTCGTGATTGAGGTAGGAGCGTGTACTTGATGCTCAAGACGCGTAAGGTGTCAGGGTCCAAGGCACGGCACTCACGACTGTGTCTATCTGGCTCGACAAAGTGTTGTTCTTTTTTTGCTCGCATCGCCAGAGCTGGATGGCTCTGTCTGTCTCTTGAGAATTCGGGTCGGTTTGGTTATCAAGGTTTCTTCAAATCCACGAGAGACATACGGAAGTCGTGAGTGTGAGGGTGGAAATTTCTTGCAGAGCTGCATCCACGTCCACGTCGACGTGCGAGCGCGGCAGAACGATCGTTACTCGGTGCGATCGGTGACATTGGCGATTCGTGGTTCATTCGTGGGTGACGATCCGAAGCGCGCGAGCATGAGCAAGATGCGGCTTAGCGCGCACGGTGCGACGGCCACGTTTGCCACTCCCAATAGCCACGCTTGGCGGCGAAGCACATCGTACTCTCGAGACTCGACGCCGTTACCGTCTCAATTTGTGCATGCGAGCTCTTGCACTCGTATGGAAGCGTGGATACGATGCACAGCGCTTGCTACGAGCAATCTGGCTCTACCAGCTGACAAGACGCGCTACTTGAGCGCCGCCATCCGCCATGCCCAGTGTCGACCATCCAACACGCGCACGAGCAGCTTGACAAGACCAAACGTGAGGTATGCCTCTCAATCGTGTGCAGATCGCCAAGAAGCAGCTCTGAACACATCCCCTTCAACACGAACCAAACGACGCACAACTGTAGCATACGATTCACTCGCGTCTTCGGTTCTGGGCGAAGACGGTCAACCACTACCGGCTCTGGCAGCTTTGACACCTGCAGTACGGAAGCGCAGCCGGAGCAAGTCACGCACCAAGCCGTACACTGATGCAGCCACATGCGCAGAAGCATCGGCGCAAGAGACTGAGAGCATCCGATGGCCACCACTAGCGCAAAGCGTGCTCGACGATATGGCGCGTTTCCCATCGACCATCCTGCTGACGCGTGTTGGCGGCTTCTACGAATCCTACTTCTCGCAAGCACCGCAACTCGCATCGATGCTTGGCATCAAGCTCGCCAACCGTCGATGGGGCGGCCAAGACGTACCCATGGCAGGCTTCCCTGTCTTCCAATTGGAAAAGTACCTCAAGATCCTCGTCCTCGATAAACGGCTGCTCGTTGCCATCTCGGAAGAGTTCCGACCGAAAGACGACAAAGTCGGAAACGCCACCGAGATCACAAGGCGAGTGAATAGGGTCGTCAGTCCTGGCACGCTGATTGACGAAAAGTTCCTGGATCCGTTTGTCAACAATTTCATCGTTGCCGTCAGCGTCATGCACGAGCAGGACAAGGTGAGGTATGGTCTCGCATGGCTGGATGTGGGCACGGCAGACTTCAATACAGCGGTGTGCGAGGACTTTAAGACATTGAGGGACGAGATCGCGAGGATTGGACCGAAGGAGATCGTCATCGATGCTGGCACGATCGATGCTAGTGAGGCGCAAGAAGGTGTTGTCCAGCAGGTGATTGCAGAGCGAGTACAAGAGAAGCGCATCAAGCTCGATATAAGGGAGCTAGTCACCGATTCGAGTATCTACATTTCCCACTTTCATCCACCTCCTCCCTCTCCTCCTGCAACCAAGCCTGTTGAAACGCATCAAGAATCAGCTGCACAAGACACTTTTGCGCCACCGACAAGCTCGCTCGACGCGGTTGAGACAGCCACGGTGCACGCGCTTCTCTCATACCTACGCACGCGCCTGCTAGACCACGAAACCGCCTCGACGCTCACGTCGCTCTCGCTCTCGCGTCCGCTCCACCAGCCACTCGACTCGATCATGCAGATCGACGCGCACACGCTCTGCGCACTCGAAATCCGCTCCACGGGGCGCCAAGGCTCTACGCGCGGATCGCTCTTCTCGGTCCTCCGTCGAACCGTGACACGCGGCGGCACGCGTCTCCTCCAGCAATGGCTTTGCAATCCCTCCACCTCGATCAGCACAATCAACGCGCGCTTCGATGTCGTCGAGCTCTTCCTGCGTCGCAAAGCTCTGCGCGAAGATGCAAGGTCGATTTTGAGGAGCGGAGCAGGTGACGTGAGTAGGGTGCTGCAGAAACTGATGACCAGGAGAAATGATGAGCAGGATCTGTTAGAGGTGAGAGATGCAATCGGAGCGATGGATAGGCTAAAGAGGTTGATGCAGTCTGAGGTGGAGTTTATGGCTTGTGAAGAAAAGGAGAGGCAGACGCTGGAGAATCTGGTGTCCAAGTTTCACGATCTGACCGACTTGGCGAGCAGGTTGGGCGACGCAATTGATGAAAGAGTGATCGCATTGAGGTTGGAGAGGCAGGAGACGCTCGCGGCGGAAGTCCAAGACATTGCCGCAGCGTCGTCTGCTTCAGACGGTTCGCGTGCTCAGATTCGAAACCTCGGTAGCGGCACTCCCACTCGCGCTGCGGCTGCATCCAAAGGCGTCAGTGCGGCCAAGCGCGGTGGAAACAGTAGCGTCGCAGCCGACCATGTGGATCCTGACGACTCTTGTTCGCTCTGGGGCGATGATTTCGAACACCTGATACGACCCGCCTCGTCTAAAGCGCTCGCCAGTCTCACACGCTCGCATCGCGCGCTGCGGCGCACCGCGCGCAGGCTCGAACTCGACTTTCAACAAGCCTACGCATCCGACAATGTTACGCTTCGCTACGTGCTCGGTCAGGGGTACGTCGTGCACTCGCGTGGTAAAGCTTTGGCGTCGACTCCTAACGTGGCGCTGCCGTCGACGTGCACGTCGTCGATGGAGGATTTGAGCGTACACATTGCTGGCAAGAATCGTTCGACGCACACGTACTACTGCGCTACATGGACCGCTCTTGGATCGCGGCTGGATCGGCTGTGCAAGGAAATGCAAGCGCTCGAGTCGATCGAGCTTGAGGCACTGCGTCAACACGTGCTGGAACAAGCTGCGCAGTTGCGCACCAACGCCAGGTTGCTCGACCAGATCGATGTGCTATCGTCCTTCTCGCAAGCGTCGGAAGAGTATCATCTGGTGCGACCAATCGTCGATGATTCAACCGATATCGACGTTGCTGGTGCGCGACATCTGTCTGTGGAAATGGGCTTGCTCGAACGCGGTCGACTGTTTACGCCGAATTCACTCAACCTCTCGGATGGAGGTGTTCACATCATCACCGGTCCCAATATGGGCGGCAAGTCGACTTTTCTTCGATCGATCGCTCTGCTTACTATCCTAGCGCAATGCGGCTGCTTCGTCCCCTGTTCGCATCCCTCACGTCTCGGACTGGTAGATCGCATCTTCACGCGCATAGGTGCTCAAGACGACGTTTTCCGCGACCGCTCCACATTCATGGTGGAAATGTGTGAGGTTGGCGAAATCCTGAATCGTGCCACACACCGTTCACTCGTCATTGCCGACGAAATCGGGCGTGGCACAAGCAACCTCACTGGGATCGCTGTCGGCTTCGCAACACTCGAGTGCCTCTGGCAACGAAGATGCAGGACGCTGTTCGCAACGCATTTTTACGAAATCTGCGATCTGGTCAAAGACCAAGCTTGGCCGCGAGTCGAGTTTTGGTCCACCGATGTCCACCATACCACACACGGCTCCTTGGTGTATCAACATGAATTGAAGAAGGGCGTCAACACCAACAGCTATGGTCTGCAGGTCGCAAGATTGGCCAACCTGCCAGAGCACACGTTGGAGTTGGCCAGCACGACGTTGGCCAAGTTGAAAGCGAGGACGCGCGGCGCTTAGCAAAGTGGAGCAGAGCAACGCACGCTCGAGAACAAAGCACGGGGAATCGTGAATACAAAGCATGTCTGTCGGGACACTTTTTTGGGGTTGGTTGGTTGGTTGGTTGGTTGACATACAAAGCTCGTGTGACCTGCAATCTAGTGAACGATAGGTGATGTACGACAGAAGAGTGAGGCGATGCTTATTGCTTGTTCAGATCGACATTGTCCAGCCCAGCACGGGTAGCGTGGACAAACGAGTCGTTTTCGTTATCCGTGGGTGGCGCATTAGCGTCGGGCTTGTGCGCTGGCAACACGACTTGGTCCTGTTTCTGGTGGTGCTTGCTGGCCTTGGCAGCGGCCTTGATCTCTTCTTCGTGTTTCTGATTGGCCAAGGCCTCCTCCTTGGTCTCTGCGGTTCCGCCCTCCTCCTTGGTGTAGAGATGCGCGAATCTCGGGTTGATTTTCTTGTCCTTCTTCTTCTTGGCCACCGGTGTGTCTTCGGGATAAGCGTCCTCTTTGGCCTGTTTGAATTCGGCGTCCGTGTCAAAGAGCTTCTGTACTGGTTCGAGCAGCGTAGTGATCGCGTCGGCGACCGCCTTCTTCAGGTCGGCCGGGTGGACGGTGCCGCTGGCATAGTCGGCTTCCAAGTTTGCGTACTCGGTGTAGTGGAGTGAACCGCCGTACTTGTCCGGTCGGACGATGCTGAACATGGTTCCTTGTGGAGCATCGGGTGGCACAAAGCTTTTCGAGGCACCTTGCGATTCGTCGACGGGTGTACCCATGGATTCGGACTCGAGCCTCAATCTAGCGATCGGGAAGAGCACGGCGCGGACGAATCCCAAGACTCCATTACCGTCCACCTCTCCCGGCGCGCACACTGCATCGGCAATCTTCTTGGAGACTTGCTTGGGTGTGTCGAGAAAGTCGATCTTGGACGAGTTGTCGGAACTGCTCATTTTGCTGCCCTTCAATCCCGGGACCATGGCGTTCATGAGATGTGCCCGCTTCTTGTACCCCAGTTTGGGCAAGTACTGTTCGGCGAACGTGAAGATCTTTCGCTGATCGACACCGCCAAACTGCATGTCTACGTCGAGGTACTGTTCGTCCAACGCTTGTAGACCCGGGTAGAGCAGACCGGAGAGCAAAGGACTAGCTACCTGCTTTACCACTTCGGCACCCGCCTTCTTGGCATCGTGCTCGGTCACGGACGCACACAGTCGGTAGTTGTCCATGTTGTACGCCTCGGTCAGCTGGTAGCTGCTTCCGACCACAAATACCAGTCGGTCGGTAGGAACACCGATCGCTTTGAACACAGCGGTGAGAACGTGTCGATAGTAATTCACTCGATGACGCACCAGTTCGATAGGCGCTTTGAGGTTGTCCAAGAACGCATGGATGTCGGCGAGCAAGATCTTGACTTGGACACCGGCCCGCAGAAAGTCGGCAATTTTGGTGAGCGGTACGAGGTAGCCTACGTGAGGACGACCGGTCGGCGCTGTACCCCAGTAGGCGGAGAGCGGTCGTTCATCTTTTTCAAGGATGGATTTGATGATGTCCGCGCCAAGAACTTCGTCCAGATCACGCGTGATGAGCGAGAATCGTTCGTGAGCCGAGAGCGTAGCTTGGGATGACATGCTGAATACGAGACGGGTGACAGCTGACGACAAACGTGAATCGCAAATGGAAGCGAGACAGACGGCCTCCTCTAAGACGTGTGTGCCAGTCGTGGGTTGCGAAGCTTTCGACTCGTCAGTTGGTGCGCCCGCCGTTTTCTACGTGACTCGCCGTTTGCACGCCAAGATACGTAAACTACGTAATGCTTACATAATACTGAGCTGATGTTGAACGAATCACGAATCACGAATCACGAATCACGCACCACGCATCACGCACCACGCATCACGAATCACAGATGCTAACGACACATGGCACATAACTCAATAATGAACAAAGTGTCAGTTATTCACGATTTGCACGTTCACTGACTTGCATGCTCGCATCACTCTGTGTGACTCACTCGACTCGCAGCCTGGTTAGTAGTTAACAGAGTGACGAGTAAAGTTAACAAACACCCCGCACGGCAGGCGTGTGTATGTGCGTGCAATCATAAATCGTCGTTCGTGCTTCAAACCAAGCTGAAGTGTTGCTTCGAGCAGCAAATCAAGATGTGCGCCTAGCTTGACTCGCCTGAGCTTCGGTCTCGAGTCGGTCCTCTGATGACTGACATTCGTGATTGATTATTGGAGACTCGAGACGAAATTCCAGCCATGAGTCGTGAGTGTGGTTGGGACGCTTCAGAAAGCGAATCACGAATGGATTTGCGACAGTATGTTCCCCGCCTCCCCCTCGGCCCCGCGCCCCCGCGCTCATCGAATAAAAACTGAGCGGCAACTACAGTCGTGAGTTGCTCTGTGACTCGTGACTGTGAACGCTTGTTAGCGACCATTCGTGATTGGCACTCAGCAGAATCACCGCATCCAGGTTCCACGTGTAAGCGGAAACTCGCATTGGTTGTGTCGTTCCTGACTCGATCTGGCCTATAAGAGGTACAGCCTGATCGCTACACGATTGTCATCTAGAGCGTCGTTAACTCCTCACCTGCGGCTGCAGCGCACAAGAACCAACCATGTCAGGCACGTCCAAGCTGTTCCAAGACATTGACCGTCAATACGGTGATAAGGTGGCCACGATGAGCGAGGAAGCCAAGATGCTCGTCGGACTACCCTATCTCGCCAACACAGAGAATCTCATCCGTGCGCGTGTCAGAGCACGTCGTCTTCAGACCGAGTACAACAAGACGCAACCCACCTCGGCGCTGGACGATCAGACCAACCACTTCAAGCACGGCCAGACGGTTATGTCGGAAGACCGAAAGCGTCTGCTCTCGGAACTGCTTCAAGTACCGCTCTCGCAGGTGGCCAATGTGGAAATCGAACCGCCTCTGTGGGTCGACTATGGCACCAACATCAAGCCGGAAGGCGCATTCTACGCAAACTACAACACCACAATCTTGGACTGTTCCGAGGTGAGGCTGGGCGACGGTGTGCTGTTCGGACCCAATGTCAGTATTTACTGTGGAACCCACTCAGTATCGGTCAAGGAAAGGAAGGAGGGCTTGGAAAGAAGTTTGCCCGTCAGCATTGGTAAGGACACCTGGGTAGGCGGTGGCACTATCATCATGGCTGGTGTGACCATCGGCAGGGGCTGCACAATTGGCGCCGGAAGCGTAGTTACCAAAAACATCCCGGATTGGAGCGTCGCCGCGGGTACGCCATGCAAAGTTATGAGGACACTCACCCAAGACGAGCGAGCATGAACAC
Source organism: Mycosarcoma maydis (assembly GCF_000328475.2). NCBI lineage: Eukaryota > Fungi > Basidiomycota > Ustilaginomycetes > Ustilaginales > Mycosarcoma > Mycosarcoma maydis. The sequence goes on from NC_026497.1 coordinate 160,359, forward strand.
AGCTTGCACCTCGACGTTGCAATACAATCACTAATATGCCCTTCAGCTGGCCGAACATTAGTCGAACTGTCGTAACAAAAACAGCGCTGCTCAAGATGCAGGATCGTCGACAATGACACAATGCCTGGTCGCCAATGCTGCCTCGTGTCTGTGAAGCGTTCGTTGTTGGTTACATTTGTGATTCGTGTACAGTCGTGAGTCGTGAGTGATTCCATATCCACATAGTCTCGAATCGTGTTTGCCGCCAGAAAACCAAGTCCAACAGCCGACGTCAGAGTCACTCACAGTCGCGAGTCACGATTTGTGATTCAGTCATGAGTCTGAGAGTGATTCATGATTCGTGACTCGTGACTGTGGCAGAGCGACTCGAAAACACGAACCCAACTTGATTAATTCGTCACTTTGTGCTTGGAAGAATCACGAATCACGAATCACGAATCACGAATCAAGCACAGGTCAACTACAAACTCGACATACCCGAGTCGCTCGCAAGCTTGTTCAGCTTCAGTCCTGCCACCATCTTCTTACTGCACCTGGCCAAAACGCTAAAACACGGCAGCTGCTCAGCTTCCGAGCGCCGCTGCCTCTCGATCATCACCAAACGAGGCCGAGGTTGTGATGATTACTTCCAGAATATTTATGCTTCTGTACATCAGTCTAGCCGACCAACAACCAACCGACAGCATTTCCACCTTGACTGCTGCCACCTTGACTGCTGCCCGTCGCTCTTGACTCGCACGCAGTGATGACAACGCCAACACATGCCGGCAGCTCGGCAGCGGCCATGGGTATCGCCACTCCATCGCCTCTTTCCAACGCCACACCCAGATCAAGCTCGATCGCACTCTCGTCTCTACAAGCCCTGCCTGAAACCCAGCTGGTTCTCGTCTTGTTTGATCATCCCATCGTGCGTCGAAAATGGCGTACCGTAGTCGTACCTCTCGTCGAGTCGATCTCCAAAAAGCTAAATACTGCCTACTCAGGCTCACGGCTTACCATTGGTAGCGTCGTCTACCGTTCCACCGCGGACAAATCGCTCCTGCGTCCATCGTGGACGTTGAGTCGCACCAAGTTTCAACCGGGCTCCAAACTAATTGCCTCCAATATGCAAACGGCAGAATTTTGGCTCGGTACAGAACGCTCATCAGTCTCGCACGATGCAGATCCTTCCGCCTCAATCTACTCGCTCATCGACGGTAGGAGCACCACGAAACCGACGGCACACGTCCTCGAAGCTTTTGTAGCTGCGCTCGAACTGCTTCAGCCCTCAGACAATGGCGTGCACAATCCACTCGCGCCCAAGAGTCCCGCGGTACTTGCAAGGCATTTGCTGCACGTATCTCTCGACTCTTCTGATGTGTCTTTGGACCTCTCGTCGCCACCCTTCTTCAATGCAGATGCGGCAAACGATCGTGCAACCGCGCCCACCATCGGTAGCAAACTTGCTCGACTAGGCGTCTCCATCACTAGTTGTGCCGTCAAGACCAACACGCCCGATATGCCTACCGCACAGTCTTCCAGAGAGGCGCAAGCGGCGGTTCTCGGCATGCACAAGATTGTCGCCGACCCCAACAAACTCGCCAACGAAGATCTTGCCGTGCTCATGACCGAAGCCGTGCGCGATAAGGTCAAGCAAGATGCAAACGTCGTTTGCAGTGGTCTTACGCCCACTTGGTCAGCAAAGGGCGCAACGGCCACTTCTGCAGTGGCTACGACGGCTAAGAGGGGCAGAGAGGAAGAAGCTGACACACCGCCGACATCAGCCAAGAGGTCCAAGTCCGGCAGCATCTCTCAGCCGCAAACTGCCACTTCCAACACTCCATCTCTGCCAACTTCGAGCTCTGGTAGCAGCAGTGTACCGACTAACATCAAACTCGATCCGAGCATCAGCACCAAAGTGCTCTTCCTACGCTCGCAGCAGGAAACCATGGTCAAGAACTGGGCGGCTGCCTACTCGGCTGTTGTAAAGGCGGAATCGGTGGGCGAAACGCTAACGTCAAAAGCTCCAGGAATGAGCAGGGCGTATCTCGAACAGCTCAAAGCGCAGCTCCTGACGCAGCAGCACGCACTCAAGATGTTGGTTGGCAGAATTGTCAGCGGAGCCGAGACGGCTCCAAATTTCAACGTCAGTCTGCAGAGCTTGATCAACATCGATAAGGAGGCGAGGGAAATGGGTGTCAATTTGGGTGGGCCAAGTGGTGGTGGAGCTGCGGCATTGGTCAGGCCGGCAAGGAGTACAAGTGTGACGGCCGCTTCACAGCCACCTGTCGCATCACTGCAGCAAGTTCCGAGCAGTGTGGCCAAACCAGCTGTGACTGCGTTGAGCAGTGCTTCAGGTGATGCTGCGACAACTGCCAATGCCAGTGCGACGACGAGTGGAGCTGGCGGCGTGCAACCTCCACCGAGCCCGACGCGACCGAAACCGTTCTGGCGGGGCGCACTCACCTGGTCGGTGATCTCGGACCCGGCGACCAAGCAAAAGCGCGATGTTGCTACACTCGTCTCGGCAACATCCAACTCGTCGCAGCTCGAGCGGCTGCTCATGCCGTGGCCTGACAAATTGCAGATCACGGCGATCACACAACTGTCACCGCGCAACCTGCAAGTGTATGCGCAGTCACAGAATGCACCGTACATCCTCTTTTCGACGCAGGAAGCTGACTCGGCGGCAGCAGGAGGCGCGCCGGTGTTGACGCCAGCGACGGCCGAGAAGAACCGACAAATGTATTCGAGTTTGGCGAGCAGTTTGGATGCCAAGAAGAGCTGTGCTTTTATACGGCATGGAAGCAATGCGGGCGCGGGATTGGTGCTGTTTGCTACCACGCAGCCGACGAGCAGTGCCGAGAGGATGCAGGGCAAGGGCGCGCCCGTGCAGGCCAAGCTGATCGGCGTCGTGTTGAAGGATACGATTCCGTTCAGTCGCTTGTTGAGCGGGCAGGTGCAGGCGGCGGCAAGTCAGCCGAAGGCTCCGACTCCTCAGGCTGGTCAAGCCAGGGTGCGTGGCGCTAGCGCTTCGGCATCTCAGCCTGGTGCGCAAGAAGATCCATCAGCGCTCCCAGCACCTCCATCTACGCAACCACAACCACCACCGCAGCAACCACAACCGCAACCGCAACCGCAACCGCAACCGCAACCGCAACCGCAACCACAACCGCAACCGCAACCGCAATCGACGGGAATGGGACTCGGCTCGTCCATGCCTTTCAACCTCGCTGCACTCAACGCCGCCGGCAACGTCCCCATATCCGGCCTCGGCGCACCCGGCACTATGGGTGGAGCCATGAACCTGAACTCGTTCCTTCCCAACCTCGCCACTTCGCAATCGACGCATTCGCAACCGCAACCGGTCGGCGCAACTAACATACCCGATCTCACCAACTTGGCGCACTTGGGCAACATGGCCAACTTGAACCTGGGCCAGTTCGGGATCCCGAATCAGCAGCTGCAGAATGCTTTCACTGCAGCAGCAGCAGGCGCAGGAGCAGGAGCAGCGCCAGCAACACAACAGCCCAACCTGGCTGCGCTCGCACAGCTTCTCGGCTTTGGTACTCAGAGCATGACCCAGCAACAGCCACAGCAGCTACAGCAGCTACAGCAGCCCGCGAACCAAGCGCTTCCGCAGCTGTTTGCACTCGGCGCATTCAACCCGCAACAGCAACAGCAGCAACAGCAGCAGCAACAGCAGCAACAGCAGCAACAGCAAACACATATGTTCAGCAACGTGACGCCATTCAGTTTCGGTCAAATGCAGCAACCACAACAGCAAGATCAACAAGCGCTACTGCAAGGCCAGCTTGAACATGCGCAACATACACATCAAGGTGGACAGACTGGCGCTCAGATGGACTTTTCAAAACCCATGACCATGGACCAACTGCGTGCACTTGGGTTTTTATCCTAGTGTCGTATTCGAATCAAAGTTACATGATCTGTCTGCATGTTGGTGTGTCGATGCGGGCTGGGGGCGAGAGAGTGGATTGCAAAGTGTAGGAAGAATATTCAGCGAGACTAAGATGTATCCGTGGTCACGAATCGTGAGTCGTGAGTGTGAGGCAAATGCTGTTCATGCACGATGTGTGATGCGCACGTACTCACGAGTACGACTCGTGACTGTGAATTTCCATCGCTCGCGTCCCGCTGTACATTCGCACACTGACAGCGTAGCGTGGAGATCGCGCGCTCGTGCATGCTGAGCCTGTCATCAGTGCGAATCTCCCTGCACGCTGATTCGTGATTCGTGATTCGTGATTCGTGATTCGTGATTTTGCAGTCGTGAGTTTCTAGGTGAGAGTCTGGAGATGTGATTACAAAATCCACACATTCCGTGGTTCACGATTGACGGTAGTTGGCTCGGTGCTCACACTCACGACTTGTCTCGGAAACGGAACGTGGGTTGTGTCTTGTATCGCAAAACGATGGCGAAAGCAGCAGCAGCTACATCATCTGCAACGACGGCGGCGAGCCATATGCTCGATGTGCTCATCATCGGTGCTGGCTGGTCGGGACTCTCGGCTGCATTGAAGCTTTCGCAGGCGGGCCGCAAAGTTGCCATTCTCGAAGCACGTGAGCGTATCGGTGGACGAGCTTTTACGCATACCTGGAACGACAAGACGGATCTCAACGATACCTCGCGCACGCTAACTGCGCCCAGTGCAGCTGATTACTGGTGCGATCTAGGCTGCTCATGGATACACGGCTACTTGGAAGGCACGCCCCTGAAAGCTTTGACTGACAAGTACAGTATTCCGGTAACCCTCGCGAGCGAGCGCGAAACGGTGGTGGTGGCTGAACAAGGACCACTACCCCAAGCGTTGTCGCACAAGTTGATCGCCAATCTCGCAACTGCTCAACAAGCCGCCAAAACTGCCGCACTCGATCACACTACTACGCCACCCGATGCAAACACGTCGCTGGCCGATTTCCTGTACAGCGACCACTCGCCGCTATTCGCGAATCTGGCGTCCGAAACCGAAAAATCCGTGGCGCGTCATGTGGCAAGGATGCTTCACATCCCGCTCGGCATCGAGCTCGAAAAGGCGAGCCTAAAGTGGCACGGCTTCGAACATGCGTTTGCCGGCACAGATGCTGCTCCCAAAGGCGGATTCACGACCATGATCAACAAGATGGTCAATGAAATCACGTCGTTAGGAGCATCAATCTATACTGGCCAAGAAGTACAGTCGGTCCAAGATGGCGACAACGTCAAGGTGACCACCAAGCAGGGTGAGCAATACACGGCGCACACCGCACTTGTTACGATTCCGCTTGCTGTGTTGAAAAACACAGCTGGTCGACTGTTTGAGCCGGCGTTGCCCGAAAGAAGGCTCGAGACGATCAAGCGTGTTTCGGTGGGCAACCTGAACAAGGTGCTGTTGCACTACCACCAGCCATGGTGGAACGCGACGACGGGTACGTTCCTGGTTGTGCCTTGTTCGTTGGCTGTACCGTCGTCGGTCAAGAGCGAAGCGCAAAAGGAACTGTGGCATCTCTACTCGTCAACCACGCTGATCGTTGCCTCGCTATCATCCGAGCAACGCGCTTCGGAAGCGGGTGGTAGTGGAGCGTCGAATTCGCTGCTCGTCATGATCGGTGCAGACTCAGCCAGACAGTTGGAAGCTTACGAGCGTCTGGATGCTGGCAACACTCTGCACACCTACCTTGTCGCGCGTATCGTCGGGAGCGACCATGCGAGCACACAGCCGCCCAAGCATATCTTTTACTCGAGGTGGGCAAACCACGCTTTCACCGGTGGTGCAACCACCTCGCCTGTGTCCACTGCAAGTGGCTCCTCGCCATTGGACTTTGAGATGCTTTCGCGACCTCTTTGGAACGGCCGCCTCGGGTTTGCTGGCGAACACACCGAGATCAATCGTGAGTCTCGCAGTTTTCGCAGCCATCATGATGCGCACCGATCGAATGAACCAATTAACAAGCTCCCGATCTCTTTCTTTTTTTTCATACCAACCGTGAACAGATCGAGGCTCGGCAGCAGGCGCTTACGTGTCTGGCCAGCGAGAAGCGAATCGTCTCTTGGCGTATCTGGACAAGCTGTATCCTCAAACAGTCAACAAGCTTTGAACGAGAGCGACGAGGCTGGCCGTCGTTTCTATTTCGATTTTGTTGACACGCTTCGGTATCAAGAATCATGAATGGCTCTCGACATTCAGTCCTTGCAATTCACAATCACAGTGCACAAGGAAAATCGTGAAAAATCGTGAATCACGGAATACATTTATTATTCCGATTAAGTTAACTTGACCACAAAAAAAAATCGGCGCGCTGAAGCTTTCCACTCGGAAGGTCGCGAAATTACGAGTGAATCACAATCACGAATGTCGGTTCGGGATCGGTGGCGAGACACGTGGAGTGCGGTCGTTTTGCAACCACACTCAAGACCGAAATGCTCCGCGTGTTGGCCAAGCACAACAAAGGTTGACGACGGGTGGCTTGGCATGTGCATCATTCACGATTGTATTGTGCATCATTCACGATTGTATTGTGCTTCGATGACGAGGCTTGGTGGAACGCATGGCATGGGATTTCCCGCGGGATGGAAGCGTGTGTCGTGCGAACTATCAAGGAGGGAGGCTTGTTGGGCAGTGCTTGAAAGAGCAAGACACGAGAGCAAGCGTTCAGCCAAACACTCACCACTGTGACACGCGGCAATCACAGATGTGAATCGTGAATCGTGAATCGTGAATACTCCATGACTGTGACTGTGACGCCACCCTGCTCGACATGTACGACGGGATCTGAAGCCTGATTTCGAAACCAATCCAAGACCGACTTGTTGCATTAAGTTATCCAAGCACGAAGACACGGGCCCGTGTGCGTAGTATGCCCACTGTGGCCGAGCAGCCGAGCAGTCTAAGAGCTGCTTCCGTCCCGCTGCTCGGCGGCTTGTTTCAGGGCTCCCGATAACTCATACTCCCACTCTGCCCACTCTGGCTGCATCGCGTTGACCTTCGATGATAAACTTTGTGTGGCGTCGATGCGTGGATGCGTGGATGCGTGGAACAGCGGCAATTCTCGGGATCGAAAAGCCTGTCTGTCGTGCGCCATGCGCCTTGTGCCTTGTGTCGTGCGCCGTGTGCGTGCATGTCGGTCAGGTAAATTTCATAAACTCTCATGCTCGAGACCACTGAGCCGATCGTGGGTTGATGAGTTGAGCCGCTAAACCACGAATCGAGTTTTCGTCAACTGATAGAAACCCGGGATGCAATCTTATCTCAACTTGCGTATTGGTAGATCAGCCTGTGTACGTTCCGTTGTAATGTGACAGCTTGGTTTCGACTCTTGATTAAGTTACTGTGAGTATTGGCTGAGGGCACAAGGCACTAGAGCAAGCGAGGAAACTAATCCGTAGCCGATCAGCGGGTAGAAGTTTCCGGACCTGGCTGTGGAGCGAGGGGTTTATTCTTGCACATCTGAGACATGGAGCGTTCTGGCAGAAGCATGTTGGGCTGTCGCGTGGCCACTGAGCACCATTTACTGTACGATTCGTGATTGTCAAGACGTGACGGGCGTTCAAATCGCTATGGGAATGGGAGTAGCTTTTTTTCGCTTTCTGCTGATCAAAGCAAGTCTTGGCTGAGAATCGACCTGAGATGGTCACGGGTAGCCCGGGGTAGTCAAACGAGTGTGTGACGATTCACATTCACGATTATGCGCGTCGCTATTGACAGGGGGATTCGATGGAGAATGCACGTCGGAGCGTGCGGAGGTCATCGTACCCTCAACAATCTCGCTGCCAAGATTCGATATGATAGCATTCTCGGAGTACGGTACGGGGTTCTGGAAGCTAATCGAGCTCGATGTGCAGCGACGCAACGATCGGATCGATCAAGCCTCGTTGGATCATGGGCTGAAAGGGAGCAACTCTGCGAGTAAAATTTTGAGCACCGAATGGACTTACGTTGGTGTTTTTTTTCAGGCAAGACATGGGTGCGGCAATTGCTCATGACTGACTTTGGGGCGGCCAAGCTGTTCAGCCATAAGGGCGTAGAGAGAGAGAGAGAGAGAGAGAGAGAGTGAGAGAGAGAGAGAGAGAAGAGAAAGAGAGAGAGAGAAGAGAAAGAGAGAGGGTAGGATTCTCGATTCGGACTGGCTCGTCAATCTGTGGTCTGCGTCTGTTTAGTTGGATTGGCACAACGACACTCACACTGTTGACTGTCTGTTCCCTGATTGACATCGGCAGCACGCATCACAGAGCTGGACCAGGCCGCATAAGTACTGTATAAACAACTGCAGCCTCCTGCGACGCTTTGGGATCGCTGCATCTCTGATTTGTGGGCAAACTCAAATTCAGCGAAGCGTGAGAAAAATTTAGTGAAAATGGAAATATCACCTTACAACTGATCAACGAGAAGCATCGTATAACTTAAGTTATCTCTGACAGTGTGAGTCTGTTTCCTGAATCAACGAATCACGAATGTCTTGGATAGAATTTCCTAGCCAAGCGAGAGAAGCGAAGCGGCACACTCCGCTTGCCATGACGGGTGCAACGTACCACCACCTATTCAGGCCAAACCATCCATCATTGCCCGCATAGGCAACGTCGGTAATTGCTTGAAAGCAAACCTGAGCGGAATTCGGCGGCCGTAGTTCGGCTGAGTTTGCGAAGTGCAGCCCACGCGCAGTTAGTATGCACCTCGATTGCATGCTCAAGCCCTCAGCTTGTCTGTACTGTACGGTACTGTACAGTGACAGAGCAAAGATCGGCCTCGTTGCCGATCTTTGCTGCTAACCCTAACCGAGTAACTAGCCCTTCAGACAAACCCTGCCTCCTGCTCAGCTCTTATTGTCACCACACGTGTATGGATTGTTTGGCCTCGCCTCGTTGTTGCACTTTTCGAGTTCTAAACAGCCTGCTTCATAGAATGTAAGTTTCAACAACGAGCGAGGCCTTACACGAGCGTCCTGTCCTGTGCAAACAACGAGGCGAGCCCATCCTCACGCCTTGATCATCTGGCGCTCGCTCGTGTTTGAGTTTTTCAGGCGCTTCATAGAGGCGTCGCCGCCAGAGACAAGTACTGTTCCCAATTCGGAGCTTCGCCGTGAACCACGAATTCATGCATTTCCATATTGGCAAAATATTAAAAAATTGAGGGTTTTGGCGTTGGCCTTTTGAGAGTTTATTTTAGATTTAATTAAGTGATTATGAGGATGATTCTTTTTCTTCATCTTCCTGTAACCGTCACCTGCCACGCTTGCCTAGACGCAGCAGTATCCACTCCGTAGGCGTATGCTATTGTGCAGTCTGTACCGTTGTCGTCCCTTTCAGCCAATCTGGACCAAGTCATATAGCATCAAGGTCCTTAACAATCGAAATTAAAACCGAGGAGTGGACGTGAGAACCAGGGCGCGCAATCACATTCAACCGCTAGACAAAACACACACACACACACACACACACACACACACACACACACACACACCAGCATATGTTCCGGCCTTTTTGGGTCCGATAGAAAAGCAACAACAAAAATGGACGAGCGGGCGGGAAGGCGGGAAGGCGGGAAAGCGGGAAGGCAAGTAGGTTTGGGCTACCACGCTGGACGTGCAACAGAGAAGCAAATCAGCTGGGAAGCTGCTGGCCTTGCATCTGCGTTGAGCTTGACGATGGAAGGTGCGTGTGGACTGGACGCAGAGTAGAGTAGGTACGGAAGGCAGTTTGCTCTCTCAGACACGGCGTCTCTCAAGTGCAGACCTAGACAAGACCGGGACCGACGGGACGACACAGGCAGTATCTGGTTCGCTTACAAAGTAGACTCGCCAAAGGCTACCGCTTGCAGTGGCTGACCAAACGCGCTACTGGATGCTGATCTGTCTGTTGGCAACGGCTCCGGTTCAGAATGATTCCGATGCGCAGCTGTTGGGGACATGCTTGATGGCACATGATGCAGTGGGTGCTGCTAGGTAATCAGTCGCACATTTCGAAGAACAACTCAACTCACAGCTGCGCAAAATCGTACATCTTTTTCGTAAATGGTGAATCTGTTATGCGATTTTCCGCTCGTTTTCTGCACAGATTCACGTTGCACGAAACCGCAGCTTTCGCTGTGTCGTCCTTTAACCACCGAACGAGCTTGGCTAACTGATTTCAGCCTCACTTACGACGGTTACGCGTCGTTGCGTTACGTGTTTGACGCTTCGTGATTCAGATTCACGATGGGTGCGCGACACTCACGACTGTGTGACTTTTTAGCCATCCATGATTCACCATGTACGATTTGAACCTCCGAACTAGCGCCAATCACTAACCAATCGTGAATAGTACGTGCGTGCCCACACACAACATAGCGCGTCATGTCAATCGAGGGGGTTCATAGTTTGACATGCTTGTCACTTATCCCCATTCATTCCTTCAGTTCTAACACTTGGCGCCAACACGCCTCGCGGCCTCGCCAATTTTGGAGCACAGCCGCAACTGGCATCCAAACCCCTTCACAGCGACCCTAGCTAACTTAGCTTGCTGCAATGCGACGGATTGAGATCCCGAACGGCGATGCTACCTGACCATGCTTGACTCGCTGCAGTACTTGGCGTCTCGTACTTGCACACTGGTTTGCATCCAGTCACAACAGTCACCGCGTCCACGTCCACGTCCACGTCCGTGTTCCGTGTCTGTATCCTTGCACCTTGTGCCTTTGAGCTGCATGTCTGCAGAATCCCGTCCGTGTCGACCCGCGTGTTGTTCTCTTCTGGGTCCATTCACAATGATCCTCGTCAGGGTCGATGGACGGCAGCAGTAGCAGCAGCAGCGTCGCCGCCTTTGCCGTCCGTGCCTGTTTCTGTATCGCTGTTCGTCTCTGTAGTGACTACTTACTGTACACC